>NC_087189.1:9809343-9861843 GCF_035594125.1 Scylla paramamosain | reverse complement strand
AGATCTAATTTTCAATCTGTAGAACACCACCTCTCCTCTTCTAAACCTCATCTTCTTTTCCTCACTGAAACTCAGGTGTCTGAGGCAACTGACAGTAGCCCCTTTTCTGTTCCCTCCTACTTTCTCTATCCTCATTTTCGATCCAAAGCTGGATGCTGCGTTTATGTGCGCAATGACTTAACCTGCTCTCGTGCCCACGCTCTTGAATCTTCCGAGTTTTCCACCATCTGGCTACGACTACAGAGTCATTCTCATACTAAATTTATCTGTGCTGTATACCTCTCTCCTAACTCCTCTGACTATAAGAAATTCTTTGACTACTTAACTTCCAAAGTGGAGCACATTCTGACCCTCTTCCCTTTTGCAGAGATCTCCATTCTTGGAGACTTCAATGTTCACCACCAGCTTTGGCTTTCCTCTCCCTTCACTGACCATCCTGGTGAACTAGCCTACAACTTTGCTATCCTCCATGACCTAGAGCAATTGGTGCAACACCCTACTCGTATTCCTGACCGTCTTGGAGATACGCCCAACATTCTTGACCTTTTCCTGACCTCTAATCCTTCTGCTTATGCTGTCACCCTTTCTTCTCCGTTGGGCTCCTCCGATCACAATCTCATATCTTTATCTTGTCCTATCACTCCAATCCCTCCTCAGGATCCCCCTAAGCGAAGGTGCCTCTGGCGTTTTGCCTCTGCTAGTTGGGGGGACCTGAGGCGGTATTTTGCTGATTTTCCTTGGAATGACTACTGCTTCCGTGTCAGAGACCCGTCTTTGTGTGCTGAGCGCATAACAGAGGTGATAGTGTCTGGCATGGAGGCGTACATTCCTCACTCTTTTTCTCGTCCTAAACCTTCTAAACCTTGGTTTAACACAGCTTGTTCTCGTGCTATACATGATAGAGAGGTGGCCCACAAAAGGTACTTAAGCCTTCCTTCACCAGAATCTCATGCACTTTATATTTCTGCCCGGAACCATGCCAAGTCTGTTTCTCCAACTAGCCAAAAACTCCTTCATTAACAGAAAATGTCAAAACCTTTCAAGATCTAACTCCCCTCGTGATTTCTGGCATCTAGCCAAAAATATCTCCAATAACTTTGCTTCTTCTTCTTTCCCTCCTCTACTTCAACCAGATGGCACCACTGCTATCACATCTATTTCTAAAGCTGAACTCTTTGCTCAAACCTTTGCTAAAAACTCTACCTTGGACGATTCTGGGCTTGTTCCTCCCTCTCCTCCACCCTCTGACTACTTCATGCCTCGTATTAAAATTCTTCGTAATGATGTTTTCCATGCCCTCGCTGGCCTAAACCCTCAGAAGGCTTATGGACCTGATGGGGTCCCTCCTATTGTTCTCCGAAACTGTGCCTCCGTGCTTGCACCTTGCCTAGTCAAACTCTTTCAGCTCTGTCTGTCAACATCTACCTTTCCTTCTTGCTGGAAGTTTGCCTACATTCAACCTGTTCCTAAAAAGGGTGACCGCTCTAATCCCTCAAACTACCGTCCTATTGCTTTAATTTCCTGCTTATCTAAAGTTTTTGAATCTATCCTCAACAGGAAGATTCTTAAACATCTATCACTTCACAACCTTCTATCTGATCGCCAGTATGGGTTCCGTCAAGGCCGCTCGACTGGTGATCTTCTGGCTTTCCTTACTGAGTCTTGGTCATCCTCTTTTAGAGACTTTGGTGAAACTTTTGCTGTTGCCTTGGACATATCAAAAGCCTTTGATAGAGTCTGGCACAAAGCTTTGATTTCCAAACTACCCTCCTACGGTTTCTATCCTTCTCTCTGTAACTTCATCTCAAGTTTCCTTTCTGACCGTTCTATTGCTGCTGTGGTAGACGGTCACTGTTCTTCTCCTAAATCTATTAACAGTGGTGTTCCTCAGGGTTCTGTCCTGTCACCCACTCTCTTCTTATTATTCATTAATGATCTTCTAAAACAAACTTCTTGTCCTATCCACTCCTATGCTGATGATACCACCCTGCACTTTTCCACGTCTTTTCATAGACGTCCAACCCTTCAGGAGGTAAACATATCACGCAGGGAAGCCACAGAACGCCTGACTTCTGATCTTTCTAAAATTTCTGATTGGGGCAGAGCAAACTTGGTATTGTTCAATGCCTCAAAAACTCAATTCCTCCATCTATCAACTCGACACAATCTTCCAGACAACTATCCCCTCTTCTTCAATGACACTCAACTATCCCCCTCTTCTACACTGAACATCCTCGGTCTGTCCTTTACTTATAATCTGAACTGGAAACTTCACATCTCATCTCTAGCTAAAACAGCTTCCATGAAGTTAGGTGTTCTGAGACGTCTCCGCCAGTTTTTCTCACCCCCGCAGCTGCTAACTCTGTACAAGGGCCTTATCCGTCCATGTATGGAGTATGCTTCACATGTCTGGGGGGGTTCCACTCATACTGCTGTTCTAGACAGGGTGGAATCAAAAGCTTTTCGTCTCATCAACTCCTCTCCTCTAACTGACTGTCTTCAGCCTCTCTCTCACCGCCGCAATGTTGCATCTCTAGCTGTCTTCTACCGCTATTTTCATGCTAACTGCTCTTCTGATCTTGCTAACTGCATGCCTCCCCTCCTTCCGCGGCCTCGCTGCACAAGACTTTCTTCTTTCTCTCACTCCTATTCTGTCCACCTCTCTAACGCAAGAGTTAACCAGTATTCTCAATCATTCATCCCTTTCTCTGGTAAACTCTGGAACTCCTTGCCTGCTTCTGTATTTCCACCTTCCTATGACTTGAATTCCTTCAAGAGGGAGGTTTCAAGACACTTATCCACCAATTTTTGACCACTGCTTTGACCCTTTTAGGGACTGGCATTTCAGTGGGCATTTTTTTTATTAGATTTTTGTTGCCCTTGGCCAGTATCCTTCCTACATAAAAAAAAAAAAAAAAAAAAAAACACACACACACACACACACACACACACACAGAGGTCACTGATTAAGTAAATAAGTCAAGAGAAACCTACCTGTAGCTAAGAATAATGCATGCCAAAAGATATGAAAGAGAGAAAAAATAAATAAATAAAATAAATATGAAAAACTGTGAGGTAACACGATATAGACGATACTGATTCAATATGTAACACGATTTTTGTCTTTGAGAAACAAGTGTTATTTTCCAACACTTTTCAGTGGAAAACAATAGCATATGTCCATTAATCCTGTCACACTTTGCTTTTAGAATGATTTTGTTCTTTAAAATAGCCGAATTTTAGCATTTTTCTTTATTACTTTCACAGAGAACTTCTTATCTCTTGTCTTGATTGTCGTGCTTCTGCGTTGCACGATCTTGTTGCGTCCCTAATCTATAAGAATCTGGTTTTTGTGGGTTGAAGGGAAAGCTTTGAGTTTTTGTAATTTTTACTTAATTTATATTATTTACATATATTTACACTCAGACGATCAGATACGACTTTCGACAACAGCGAAAAGCTACGAAAACTGTTTCATCTCTCTTCAAATAAATTCCATTAAATATTTGAAACACTTCAGCGATTGAAATCACTTCACATATTTAATACTCAATGATAAATCACATCCTACACAAACCTCACAACTAATATTCAATGAGGAACACATCCTACACCTACCCAATCCCTCTCTGTCAATATATAACACCAACATTTTACTCTGACTGCATTACAACTGTCTGGCTCTACTTACTGGTACTGTGATAGGCGGCTTGTCCATCTTGACCCTCTCTGCTCTGACTGCTCTGTCTAGCTTGTCCCTCTGTCTGCTTCTGTCTGTTCAATAAGGTTCATTCTCAAATAATTTTGGTAATCGCATCTTCTAATCAGGAACAAGGAGGCGGCGATTCGTATGGTGTGGCGGCTGTCCGTGTTGTCCAGGTCATCTGCTTCCGGTGAGCTCTGCGTCCCTCGTATACTAATTCAGTGATAGCCACCTCTTCTTGTAATCTGGTGCTAATCTGCGGCTCTGTTAGTCTTGTGATGACTCACCGCATCTTGTTGTTCTCCTCGGTGGTCACGTCTCGTCTCTTATTTATCAGGGTGGTGGTAGCTTCTTGGTACCTGCTTTCGTGTTTATGTTGTTTCCGTGTATCTTGTTTCCGTTTAGACCTGAAGTCTTCCTCATGATTAATGATGACATCTTGCTCAGAACTAGGTGAATATAACGCTTTGAAATATGTTCATTTTGTCGCCTGACTAATCATTCTTCTCATCATGATCATTGTCATTGAATTATCTTCTGTATCGCTATCCGTAATGTTCTTCAACAATTTAGTTTGCCTTGTTTCACCTTAAAGCTCTTCTGTAACTATCATTTCTCTGTGTAGTGGTGATAGTTCTTTAGATATCAGTATTTAATCTGTAAGCATATTCATATCCCTTGTGGTAATACTGTATGCCTTATCTTCACTATACCCCACTGATCGTTGCCTGCTCATCCTTAGCTACCAAGCAATATAACATCTATCACAGACACTTTCACTAGTTTAGTTGTCATCTCTCGACTTTCCCTCTTCCACGGGAAGAGGGAAAAGGAAAAGAATGATAAATCTTTTATACTTATGTTTCTGTTAAAGTCTCTAAACATATTAATCGACAGGTCACTAGCACACAGCAAATAAGAATATGGACCATAGTTTCAAACTCTCATAAGAAATTACAATATAAAAATTCTATATCTATATATAAGCACAGCCTTTGCTCCTTTGAAGAACATTTCAGTCCCTCGTTCCTGAGTACATACTATTTTGTATATAATTCTTAGTCTAAAGTCTTTTCTTAACGTAATGACCTTCATCCAAGGAATGTCTTTAAATTCACTTTCCTTAATCAAGAATACCTTCTCAATCTACTGTCCTTAATTCAGGCTATTTTCTTAATCTGCTCTCCTTAATGCAGACAATTATTTCATCCAGTATCTTTAATTGAGACTGTTTATTTAGACCAGTGTCCTTAATGCAGAATATTTCGTTAATCTAACATCCTTAATCCAGACAATTTATTTAATCACCTATCCTCAATGCAGATTTTCGTAATCTACTATCCTTAATCAATACTATTTCCGTAATTTAACATCCTTAATAGAGAATATTTCCTTTATCCATCCTTTATCCTTAATCCAGACTACTTTCTTAATGCACTATCCTTAATCCTTAAATTGCGGACAGAAAGAGACATCATAACACAAGACGAAAATCTAAATACAAAAGCATACAGTGTAATGAATGGACAAGACGGTGATGTGAAATGTTACAGCACAGGAAAGTGGTACATTATGTATTACAGCAAACTTAACAAACTCCAAAAAGCACGCCAAGATTTGACTTGCCGGAGAATGATGGCTCTGGGCAGGAGAAGGCTCTCTCTTTCTCTCTCTCTCTCTCTCTCTCTCTCTCTCTCTCTCTCTCTCTCTCTCTCTCTCTCTCTCTCTCTCTCTGTCTCTCTTTCTCCTTCTCTCTCTCTCCTTCTCTCTCTCTCTCTCTCTCTCTCTTTCTCTCTCTTTCTCTCTCTCTCTCTCTCTCTCTCTCTCTCTCTCTCTCTCTCTCTCTCTCTCTCTCTCTCTCTCTCTCTCTCTCTCTCTCTCTCTCTCTCTCTCTCTCCCTTTCTCTCTCTCTCTCTCTCTCTCTCTCTCTCTCTCTCTCTCTCTCTCTCTCTCTCTCTCTCTCTCTCTCTCTCTCTCTCTCTCTCTCTCTCTCTCTCTCTCTCTCTCTCTCTCTCTCTCTCTCTCTCTCTCTCTCTCTCTCTCTCTCGGAATCAAACAGAAAAGAAGACAAGAAAAGAGAAAGCACTAACTATAGTAGAAGAGAGTAGATGAGAGGAGAGAAGAGAAGAGAACGGGAGAAGAAAGGAGAAGAGAGGAGAGGAGCGGATTCTAGAGAAGATAGAGAAAAGAGGACAAAAAAGAAGAGAGAAGATGAGAGTAAAGGAGAGGAGAGGAGAGAAGAGAAGAGAAGAGAAGAGAAGAGAAGAGAAGAGAAGAAGAAGAAGAAGAAGAAGAGAAGAGAAGAGAAGAGGAGAGGAGAGAAGAGAAGAGAAGAGAAGAGAAGAGAAAAGGAGAGAGAGAAAAGAAGAGAGATGAGAGATTCGATTAAAGGAGAGGAGAGGAGAGAAGAGAGGAGAAGAGAGGAGAGGAGACGAGAGTAAAGAGGAGAGGAGAGAAAACAGTAGAGAAAAGTGGATAGAGGAGAGGAGGAGAGAGGAGAGGGGAGGAGAGGAAAGGAGAGGAGAGAGTAGAGGAAAAAGGAGAGTCGAGAAGATTAGAGGGGAGAGGAAAGGAGAGGGGAAGAGAAAGGAGAGGAGAGAGGAGGGGAGAGGAGAGGAGAAAGGAGAGGAGAGGGAAGGAGAGGACAGGAGAAGAGAGGAGATGAGAGAAGAGAAGAGAAGACAGAGAAAATGTCATTTAATATGAAGGCAAGGAAGGGGAAGAGAAGATAAGAAGAGTAAAGAGGAGAAAAGTTAAGAGAAGTTATGAGGAGAGAAGAGGAGAGAAGAGGAAAGAAGAAAAGAGGAGAGGAGATGAGTGGAAAGGAGAGAAGAAAAGAGAAGAGAAAAGAAGAGAGGGAAAAGAGGAGAGGAAAGAGGATATGAGAGGAGAGGAGGGGAGAGGAGATAAGAGAAAAGAAAAGGGAGAAAAGAGGAGAGGAGATAGGAGAGGAGAGAGAAGAGGAAAGGAGAGAGAAGAAGAGAGGAGAGAAGATAAGAGAAGAAATGAGAGAAAAAAAAAGAGGAGAGAAAAGAGGAGAGGAAAGAAAAGAAGAGAGCAGAGGAGAGGAGAAAAAAAGAGAGAGGAGAGGAGAAAAGAGGAAAGAGGAGAGGAGAAAGGAGAGGAGAGAGGAGAGGAAAGGAGAGGAGAGGAGAGGAGAAGGGAGAGAAGAGGAGAAGAGAGGAGAAAGGAGAGAAGAAGAGAGAGGAGAGGAGAGAAGAGAGGAGAGGAGAGGAGAGAAGAGTGGAGAGGAGAGAAGAGGAGAGAGTAAAGGAGAGGAGAGGAGAGGAGAGGAGAAAGGAGAGGAGAGGAGAGGAGGGAGGAGAGGAGAGGAGAGGAGAGAGGAGAGGAAAGGAGAGGAAAGAAGAGAGGAGAGGAGAGGAGAGATGAGAGAAGAGAAAGGAACGGAAAGGAGAGAGGAGAAGAGAGAGCGACAGCCGGAGCCAGAGCGAGAGTGAGCGAGAGCTTTCTCCTGTCGTCATCATTCTACCTGACAAGTGAAATTTTGGCGCGCTTTTTGAGTTCCTTGTGTTGCCCTAATATTTTCTGTACCACTTCCATGTGCTGTAGTATTTCACATCACAATCTCCTCATTCATTATTTACTTCTGCATTTAGATTTTCGCCGTGCATGATGTTTATTTTTTGTCCGCAGTTTAAGTGTTAATGGAGACTACTTTCTTAATCCATTATCGTTAATCCAGACTGTTTTTAATCCTCTTTTGTTAATCTCGAGTATTTTTAATCCTCTTTTCTTAATCAAGAGTATTTTCTTAATGTACTATCTTTAATTTCGGCTATTTTCTTAATTCAGTATCCTTAATCGATACTATTTTCTTAGTCCACTAGCCTTCATTCCGACTATTTTTCTAATCCAGTATTTTTAATTCAGAGTTTTTTTTCTAATCCACTATCCTTAATTCTAACTATTTTCCTAATCCATTATCCTTAATCCAGACTTTTCCGTAAATGTACTATTATTATTGTGAATTTCTGCACAATAATAATAATAATAATATTTTCTTAATCCACTATCCTTAATCCAGACTATTTTCTTCATTTAACATCCTTAATCCGGAACACTTTGTCTAATGTCCTTAATCCACATTATTTCTGTACCCAGGTCACTACTCCTATTTTCTTTTTGTGAGCTACATTTGTGCAGGCTTTTTAATATATTTTTTTTCCTTCTGCTGATCTCCATGATACATAAAAAAAAAAAATTAAAATAAAAAATAAAATAAAATAAGTAAAAAAAAAAAAAAAAGAGGGGAGAGGGGACGCTGGAGGGCGGCTCGCTCAGTGAGGGAAGATGTCGAGGCAGAATTGTTTTCTGTTGAGCTTCAACGTCATGGTCGAATCAACATAATCTATTGCTGCTCGTAATTTACAGAGCAGCGGTCGTCCAAACACAAAGTCGAAGTCGCTAACCCCCTGGTTGGTGTTCATCTGCACTGTGAGTGTGCCGCTGCCAAACTGCAGAATGACTCGTGTCGGCAGCGCAGTCTCGCTTCCTGTCCTGCACCGCACGTTGTACCGGCCGATCTTGGTGATAGAGAATGGTATAGTAGAGCATGTGTCCAGCAGCACCATCAGCGGCTCCTCGACGCCTTGTGCTTGTGCGGCAAACGCGAACACTTTCCCTTCGCGCCCTGGCTGAGGTCTCCGCCGCAGACGTTCCGGGTGACGCAGGAACAGGGTGCTGCTACCGTCGTGATGGAAGTCCTGCCGCATCTCAGCCTCCTGCAGGCGGCTCATGGACAGCACTATCACGTCATTGCGAGAGGTGATCTCCGCCTCCTTTGGAAACACCAACATGGGCGTATTGACCGCAAGGCCGTCCTTCAGCACCAACAGTACCTCGTCGAGCATGATCACGTCCAGCAACAGGATGCCATTCCAGGTAGAGAAGAGTATTTTTTCTGTCTTCTCGCGGCCCGTGAGGAGGCCCGCTCTCTTAGCCAGTGACAGGAACATGATGCTGGCTGAGGCGCCGGTGTCAAAAAAGACAAGACATGGATGGCCGCGCACGGTCGCATCCGTCATGTGTCCTTCCTCAAGATGAACACGGCAGTACTCGCTCACACTCCTCTTCTTTTTGACTCTTTCGGCCTCCACCTTCAGCTTCAGCACGTTGCTGCTGTCCCGCCCTCCCCTCTTCCTGAGGTGATCAAGGATACGCTTATAATTCTCCAGCGGCCTCCTCTTCTTTGGCTCTTTCTCTTCTCCCTTCCCCTTTTTCGCCTGGGTTTCATGTTCCTCCTTGTCCTGCCTCTTCACTTTCTTGGCCTGGGTGTCATGTTTCTCCTTGTCCTGCCTCTTCACTTTCTTGGCCTGGGTGTCATCTTCCTCCTTGTCCTGCCTCTTTCTTTTCTTGGCCTGATTGTCATGTTCCTCCTTGTCGTGCAACTTCTTCGTGACCTGGGTGTCATGGTCCTCTTTGCCCTGCCCCTTTCTCTTCTTGGCCTGGCTATCATGGTCTTCAATACTCTTACCTTTCCTCTTCTTGGCCTGGCTCTCACGTTTCTCCGTGCTGCTCTTTTTGGCCTGTTCCTCGTAGTCTTCATTATCCTTCTTGTTCCATTTCTTGATGCAGTCCTTAATCCGTTTACAGCACTCCATATTCCACCCTTTCCTTCGGTTTTTCCTGCCTTCTCCCTTGGTGTTTTTGTGTTGGTTCTCGTGATCTTCCTTGTCCTTGCTTTTCTCTTCCTGCTTTTCGTGATCCTTCGTGTCCTTCTTCCTCTTCTTGTCTTGGTTCTTGTGGTCCTCCGTGCCCTTCTTCGTCTTCCTGTCCTGCTTCTCGTAGTCGTCTGTGTCCTTCTTCGTGTTCTTGTACTGCTTCTCGTGGTCCTCCGTGTCTTTCTTGGTCTTCTTGTTCTGGTTTTCATCGCCCTCCATGTCCTGCTTCTTCCTCTTCTTGTTGGGGTCTATAATCGGATACAAATATTCCATCCTCATCCGCGTCTTGGTTTTTAAGTTATTCCTCTGCTTTTTGGGTTCCATAACCCCTTCAGTGTTTGTTTTCTTATGACCGGTGCAGTCTTGGAGGTTTTCCAAGCTCCTCCTCTTGCTGTGGTGCTTGGTCTGTTTCATTTTCTCCGTGTTCTTCTCACCGAGGGTCTCGTGAGCGTCCATTGACTGTTGTTTCTTGTTCTTCTTGTTGAATCTTGTATTATTCAGCAATGCGCCAAAATCTTCTGTAGAAAATCCAGGCATTGGCCAGTCTTACTGAAAACCTGATGGGACTGTTAGTATACCTCAGCGGTCGCTTCTGCAGCCACTCAGCAGCTTGGAGCTAAAGCACTTTGGCATCCACCAGATGGGCCGATGAAAAGCCTTGGTTCTAGAATGTGATAAGGACTTTAGCAAATCAGAGACAAGAATGAAAGAAGGTAAAGAATTAAGAATATTTTTCACCGGCAACAGAGATGCACCCTTTCCATTAATGATATTTAATTTTTGCCAAACCAACACTGCAATCATGAACACTCACTTCAAAACAATAGATATAATACATTTATATGATTCAGTATATTTAATTGTCTAAATATTAATTTCTCTCAGTCAGTTATCTCTGATATCTCAGTCTCTATCGATACACGAGCACCTGTGCACTAATATCCCACTAACATTTTCACGCCACCACGGTCTGACAGCCATTTAGAGCCTTGGAAAACCTCGCCACAGTTAACAATTCACACAACGTAACTGACGTTTAGTTTTGGGGTCAGCTAAAATGACTTACACTGTGACATTCTCGTGTCACTGTGTAAGTTCAGTTCCACGTTTACACATCCAAGGGAAGAAAACGAGCCTTGACCCTTACGTGCATCAGTGAGGAAGCAAGAAGAGCAGGAGCTGGATCATTGTGACCTGAGGACACAGGATGGTCATTATTTTGAACAACACTGATTAACCTCAATGCTTTATTTTGTATATATGCATGTAGTGTTTTCTTCGTTTAGTGTAACATGCTTTGGTTAAATATTCTGAGTGGAAGAATCATTTCATGAGATGTGTCGCAGCACCATCTGTTGCTCACTACAAAATTACAGGAATAAGAAAAAGACGAAGAAGGAAAAGAAAAGAAAAAGTATATAGAGAAACACAGCATCAACCCTTCATCCCACTCACCACCACCATCACTTACCCCCACTGCTCTCTCTCTCTCTCTCTCTCTCTCTCTCTCTCTCTCTCTCTCTCTCTCTCTCTCTCTCTCTCTCTCTCTCTCTCTCTCTCTCTCTCTCTCTCTCTCTCTCTCTCGTTGATAGATATCCACAAAATTTTTATTTTTTCATTAAATAGTTAATTAATTAATTAATTTGTTTTTTGTTTTGTGTGTGTGTGTGTGTGTGTGTGTGTGTGTGTGTGTGTGTGTGTGTGTGTGTGTGTGTGTGTGTGTGTGTTTGTGTGTCGCTTCTTGTTTTTCCTTTGTTCTTGCTGTCCTTCTGCTCCCTCTTTTCTTCATTTTCCTCACTCCTCGTCCTCACTCCTCGTTCTTACTCCTTCTCCTCCTCCTCCTCCTCCTCCTCTTCCTCCTCCTCTTCCTCCTCTTCTTCCTCCTCCTTCTCCTCCTCATTCTCCTCCTACTCATTCTTCTCCTCCTCCTTCTCCTCTCCTCCCTCTCTTCCCATTCATGTAATGAATAACATGCAACTGTCAAGCCCTGATAAAGAAAAAGATCTTGGTGTCGTTGTGTCAAACGACCTAAAGCCGTGTCAATACTGCATAAAAACAGTAAAGACGGCACATAAATTAGTAGGATTCATTGGAAGAACCTTTGAATTTAAATCAGAAAAGTTTATACTTGCCTCATATAACTTACTGGTGCGCCCTCATATAGAATACTGTGTACAGTTTTGGTCACCATACTACAAAAAAAGACCTTCAAAAACTAGAGAAGATACAGCGCAGAGTCACAAAGATGATTCCAAGATTGCGTAATAATGCGTATGAGGAACGACTGGAAGAACTAAAACTATTTAGTTTAACAAAGCGCAGGATAAGAGGAGACCTAATTGAAGTGTTCAGAATCTTTAAAGGATATAGTAACATTGATGCAAAAAAATATTTTACTATTGATCATTCTAACCTAACAAGAAATAATGGATTCAAGATTATACCAAAACGTTTTAAATTCCACTAGGCCAAACATTTTTTCTTTAATTGTATAGTAAATATATGGAATAAATTTTCTGCAGAAATTGTAAACAGCAGTTCTATTGAATCATTAAAAAAAATAAAATAGACAAATATCTGAAAGCAAATCCCCAACAAGCTCTCTTTTCCGAGTAATTACTAAATTCACTAATAAACTTTTACTTTACAGATATATTTTATAATAAATTGTATTTACTTTCAGATAGACGTATAGAGTTCACCGTAGGGTAGATAGTAAAACTTCCTTTCATTCTTTCCTATGAAAATTCCATGTCAGTTTTTCCATACTGCATGGTACTTTTTCCCAACTATTTCCATGCCAGCACAAGCTAGAGGGAGTGGTGGGTGGGGAGGAGCCTTCTGCTATGCTGTCCTGTCTCTCTTCCCTGTAGCTAGTTAGAAGTAGTTACCAAACAGCCTTGCAAGGACTAAAAGGTCTGTTGCTGTTTGGCTTTTCCTTTGTATTCCTCCTCCTCCTCCTCCTCCTCCTCCATACACTCTACAAACGCTTGACCCAGAACCCACACACACACACACACACACACACACACACACACACACACACACACACACACACACACACACACACACACACACACACACACACACACACACACACACACACACACACACACACACACACACACACACACACACACACACACACACACACACACACACACACACACACACACACACACACACAGAGCTCACTGATGAAATAAATAAGTGAAGGGAAACCCACCAGTAGCTAAGAATTATGCATGCCAAAATATATATATGAGAGAGAGAAAAATAAATAAAACAAACAAGTAAGAAAAACAGTTAGGTAACACGATGTAGACGATACTGATTCACTCTGTAACACGATTTTCGTCTTTGACAAGCAAGTTTTATTTTTCAACTCTTTTCATTGGAAAACAACAGAAAATGTCCATTATTCATGTCAATTTTTTTTTTCGTGGCTTTTAGAATAATTTTTGTCCCAAAATAGCAAAATTTTACCATTTTTTCCTGATACTGACACAGAGAACTTTTTTGCTCTTGTCTTCATTGTCGTGCTTCTACTTTGCACGATCTTGTTGCGTCCTTAATCTATAAGAGTGGCTTTTGTGGGTTCAAAGGAACGCTTTGAATTTGTTGTAATTTTTACTTAATTTCCGACAACAACGACTTCCGACAACAACGAAAAACAACGAAAATTGTTTCATATCTCTTCAAATAAATTCCATCAAATATCTGGAACACTTCACTGATTCAAATCACTTCACATATTCAATACTCAATGATAAATCACATCCTACACAAACATCGCAACTAATATTCAATGACGAACACATCCTACACGTACCCAATCCCTCTCTGTCAATGAATAACACCATCATTTTACTCTGACTGCATTACAACTGTCTGGTGCTACTTACTGGTACTGTGACAGGCGGCTAGCCCATCTTGACGCTCTCTGGCTTGACAGCTCTGTCTACCTTGTTTCTCTGTCTCTTAATTCTTCTGTCTATTCCCGTCTCCTACATCTCATACACGTGCATACACAGTTAATTTTCCTGTAACTTTGAATAAGGTTAATTTTCGAGTGACTATATTTATTTTCTCATACTTTGATCATATGTTTCATTTTCCTATACTTTCCTAATTCTCCCCTTTATCTGTCTTACTACGTGGCTGAGCGTTTTCTTAATGCTAGACTGAAAAATTTCTTTTGCCTTCACTCCAAGCATTTGCTTTTATTTCCAGTTGCCTTATCAACCCAGTCTATTTATGGCTTATTTAGGCCTGGACATCACACATACGCTTCCGCGTTTATCTCGGGTTTCAACATGACTCTTATTAAACAATATAATTCATATATTTCTTGCATTACATTTATCACTAACCATTGCCACTATCAATTTTCTAAATATCAAGCAATGTCAATTTTCATAGACCATCATTTTCTATAAATCAAGTACTCACATCAGTTGTGAGGACAACTCGTTTCTTGTTTTTTTTTTTTAATTTATTTATTTTTTTATAGTTTTTTTATTCATGATGATACAAGTTTGTACCACCCTTCAGAAATTTTCAACCTTATTTCAGTCACTCGCTTCTGTATCAAAGCTACAACTTATATATTAATTTTTCGGCTCGTATGTTTCCTTCATTAATTTTATCGTCTTCTCGCACTTGCTTCTCTCTGTAAATTTCTGCTTAGTAAGTCCTCTCCTTTACGTTTCTAAACAACTAATTTTTCGGCATCAAACAGAATCTGCCATTTGTAGGATTAGGTGTTTTATAATGAAATCTTATCCTTACCATCTTCTCCTATACAACTCTGTAGCTCCTGTGTTCCCTGCCGTGGGTCAATCTACGAGTAGCTACTAATATATCACTACCGTCTAGAAGTCAACAATATTGCCATTCTTATACCGATTATGATGACAACACCCATGAGATGCTGCACATTTTTATTGTCTTAATATGTGTGTTTCCCTGTGTGTTTCTCCCTCTATTTGTTTGTGTGCCGCTGGTGAATCAAGTAACTGATGACCATTACAAGAGGTCATAATTCCCTTCTCACACAAGCAATATAACTCACCGAACATATTTCAAGATGGTTTTTAATCTGGGCAAGTAAGGTAGCCACAAAAAGTATGGGGGTGAGAGCTTGTATGATGACAACTTGCGAGCAGCACAGACGCAGAATGAATAACTTTACTGCTTTTATCATAAATTTTCTTTAGTACTCAAAATTTTCACAAATTGTTTCAGTATAACACCAAATTTCGCAGGCAACTCAACAACAAGTAATTACAACATCAATTGCAACAAATCATTACAGCTCTTATGTCACATTTGTCACATCCTATTCTTGCAATATCCTAAATTCTGCAATATCAGTCTGATAATATCTGTCTTTGCAATGTCAATCTATGCACTATCATCTTTGCAACATTATTCTTTACAATATAAATCTCACCAATGCCACCAGTGCCACGTTGCTATGCTGCACGATCTTGCTGGCGTTCTAAGACTGGCTTTTGTGGGTTCAAGGGAACGCGTTTAAGTTTTCATAATTTTTATTTAATTTGTATTATTGACATATATTTACACTCAGACGACCATAGACGACTTCCAACAACAACGAAAAACTACGAGAATTGTTTCATCTCCCCTCAAATTGATTTCATTCAATATCTGGAACACTTCACATTACACTTCGATTCAAATCACTTCACATATTTAATACTCAGTGATAAATGACATCCTACACAAACCTCACTACTAATATTCAGTGAGGAAGCTCATCCCACACCTGCCAGACATGGGCATGATTTAAAAAATTATTATGATTTGATTTTGATTATGGTGTGGAATACTTTTTTGATTGTGATTAAATGATGATTAGTTTACTTTTGTAATTTTTGATTACGATTATTTTTTTTTTTGTGTGTGTTTTTGTGCATGATTTGTATTAGATTATGATTGCAATCACATCTCGCTGTGATTATTTATAAAAAGATAATGATTAGCAATGATTAAGTACAATGCCTAAACAGGTAGCAAACTACATGTATTAGGTGCACTGTTCCATATTTGAGCACAGTAACATAACCGTTTGAATCACTTACTAACTAATGGTATTAAAAACATACATAGTGTGCAAGAGGTTTTATTTGTTTTTGCTTTACAGTACATAATACATTACTTCTATGAATTTATTTCAAATCATGATCACAGGCTTTCACAGCAATAATGAAAACAAAGTATTTCTCTTTGAAAAATATGGAACTTGTTATACACATGATTTGTTATAGGCTAAATTATTTGTCATGTAATGTGTAATTTAGTAAGTGTTGGTTACACTTGATAAACATCAACTCCTCAAAGCGAACATCGGTCATTGTGCATCGTTCAGGACGAAAGACTTTCCCAGCAAGAGAGAAAAGTGTCTCAACTGGAGCTGATGATGGTGGGATACACAGATATCGGAGAGCCAGTATAGCTAGTTGAGGTAATGGTGACTGATTCTGTTCCCAGAAGAGAAGGGGGTCACTGTCATCCTCTGTTGTTGGCTGACTCAGGTAGGATTGTACTTGTGATAAAGTTGATGTTAATGTACAGAGGGAAGAGCTCGTTGATGCTGATGGTGTCATGAATCTGAACAGCCTGCACTTCTTTGTAGGGGCCTCCTTATTTTCCTGAAGGGAACCCTTTTCTTCAGTGGCAGTGGACATAATGTCATGTACTTTAGACTTCAGTAGGGATGTGATGAATATGACTTGTTGTGGTGGGCACCAGTCCATGTTGAAGCGTGGGTCTAGGAGTGAAGCCAGCTGAAACATCGCCTTGTCTTCATAGATGTTCAGTGTTTTCTTGATGGAGCTTTTGAGAGTAGTAATCACCTTTGACTTGTGTGTCTGTGACGGTTGTTGAAGCTCAGCTTTCAGTCCACGAATGCATGGAATTGCTTTGCTTGACGTTACAACATTCTCTCCCTGACACTCTAGAGTTGCTACTTCAGATGGTGTCAAGATGTGTGTTACTTGCTTGATGAGATTAAGTTCATATTTGGTTATCTTTACTGGACAGTTTAGCTGATGAAGCTTGGCTGGATCAATATTGAGAAGGGAGCGAAGCATCTTGTTACTGGTGTTCCATCGCGTTGCATTTTTGTCCCGAGGTCTGCACTGACTTGGACAATGTCAGATGGCAGTGCAGAGTGACGAACGTGTGACGCTAGACGTGAAGCTTTTCCAGTGACTCCTGAGACAGGCCCTGCTTCTTGGAGCCCATCTTTCACAGTAGTTTGTAAAGTGTGAACAAAACATCTGACATGGCCAGGCAATAGGTGCAGCAAGTTGTCATTGTTATCAGGAATGTGAAAGGTGTCATCCTCCTCTTCGCCTTCACTGTCTTGATTAGTGTCCGCATCGTCCACACCGGGAAGTGTCACGAGTGCTTTAAGGACAGTGGTGCCACTGTCGGTTACAATTGTCAAAATCTTTGTTTGCAGGTTAAAGCTAGTGATGATTTCTGTGAATGTGGCATGGATCTTTTGTGCAGTGTGCGACCCTTTGAATCTTGTGCATGCCAACAGTGTTGCTTGGAGCTGGAAGTTATCATTGAAGTGACACGTGATCCCAGTGCACGACCGCATCTGTCTGTTTGTGCAAAGGTCAAGTGTAACACAGACGTAACCAACAGAACAAGACTTCTTATTGAGATGTTCCTGTAGTTGTTGAGTTTGCGAAGGAAGAAGCTTGCTGCTGAGCTCCTTGCGGCTTGGGCTGCTGTAGCTGGGCTGGGCCTTGTTAAGAAGAGCTTGAAAGTTAGCATCCTCAACCCTTGAAAGAGGTTGGAGAGAGCCGGCAATGAAGCGAAGGAGTAACTTGTCCATTTCCTTTTGGCGGCGATCACCATTTTTTCCTTGTAATAGATATCCCAAAGTCAGTTATTGGAACAAGGGCTCCACCAGCTGCTGTTGTTACTGCCTCCACGCTGCTATCCACCTTGACATCTGGATGAGCTTTCTCAGAGTAGAAACAACTCAATACATTGCGGTAATATATATATATATATATATATATATATATATATATATATATATATATATATATATATATATATATATATATATATATATATATATATATATATATATATATATATATATATATATATATATACATATATAAATTTATCGTGAAGCCTGAAGGGAAAGTGGGAGTGAGTTTTCTTGCTATTTGTATTTTAATTTTTTGGTGTAATATACACACACATATATATGGCATTGCATTAAGAAAGAGAAACACTTTTCGTTATGAAGCAACGGTCTGGTTAACAGATAATGGCGGCGGCACACTAGGATAATGTCAATGACTGTTGGTTGTTTTTGCTACTGCTTTTCTGTTTCACTATTCAAAATGAGTGGCACGGTGGGGGAGTTTGGTTGTTGAGGAGTACAGATAACAGTTTGGTCTAGCATGTTGTTGCTCACATCAGGATTCAAATATATCTTTTATTTGTATGTCTTACTGTACAGATAAGTTAAGATGCAGCAAGATTTATTTGAAATTTTGTTCCTGTTACATATTGAAATGCTTTATTTGTAAATATTCTTAATTACATCATTTCATTAAGCATTCCGACTATCTTCGGTGGTTTACGTCCCGTGCGTCTTGAGCTGCCAGTTAGCTGTTATATATGCAATGTTACGAGCGAAACATCTCTGTCTGTCTCACAGTCTTTCTAGAGAGCACAAACTTTGATTTCTGCCTCGTTAAGACTCTCTTAATACTGATCCAGCATTGGTTTCCCCATGATGATCTAGAGATGTACTTGTTGAGGAGTGGAGTGGAGTGATGAGTCTACCAGCTGTCTGCCTTAAATAAGCCAGCAGCGTGTGCATGTACAAACGTGTTGTTTGCCTTACAGTACATAGCCAGCAGCATATGCATGTACAAATGTGTTGGCTGATACAGTACAACAACAACAACAACACACACACACACACACACACACACACACACACACACACACACACACACACACACACACACACACACACACACACACACACACACACACACACTGACAGACAACAAACAACATGTTTCATAAGTAACCGTGTGGCTGTGCACTCCCACACCAGCCTGGCGGGAATTATTTTTACCAGTAGTGCATTTGAAGTCTGCTGAAACACGTATAGGCTTTGTGTGCATTTGGCTGATACTCGTACATCATGAGAGACAAGCAAGTAAAACATGAGATGGTGCTAAGCTTTCCTAACATACTTGGATTTGAAAGCGAAGTGCTTCATGGAAATTACAAAAAAAAAAAAAAAAAAAATCAAAATAATCACATTTTAATCAACGATTATTATCAAGAAAAATATGATTATGATTTGATTATGATTACGTAATCACAGCCAACGATTATGATTTTTTGATTAGTGATCATGATCATGCCCACGTCTGAATATATATATATATATATATATATATATATATATATATATATATATATATATATATATATATATATATATATATATATATATATATATATATATATATATATATATATATATATATATATATATATATATATATATATATATATATAAAGTTTCACTGTATATGAGAAGTCATTTTTTCCTTTTGCTTGGAGTAGCTGGCCAAAATTGAATAAATGCGAGGTTTTATTTGGGTTTTTATTGTTGTCTTCTTCCACCGAAAGAGGGAAAAGGAAAAGAATGATAAATCTTTTATACTTACGTTTCTGTTAAAGTGTCTAAACACATTAATAGAAGCGTTTTTAGCTTGAGATGAGATGTGAAGTTTCCAGTTCAGATCATAAGTAAAGGGCAGACCGAGGATGTTCAGTGTAGAAGAGGGAGACAGTTGAGTGTCATTGAAGAAGAGGGGATAGTTGTCTGGAAGGTTGTGTTGAGTTGATAGATGGAGGAATTGAGTTTTTGAGGCACTGAACATTAAGTTTATGAAAAT
Source organism: Scylla paramamosain (assembly GCF_035594125.1). Classification (NCBI taxonomy): domain Eukaryota; kingdom Metazoa; phylum Arthropoda; class Malacostraca; order Decapoda; family Portunidae; genus Scylla; species Scylla paramamosain. The sequence continues at coordinate 9,842,473 of NC_087189.1, read as the reverse complement.
GAAGTGTATAGAAAACATTTGCCGTATTTCTTAAAAGCTAGAGAGAATATCTGCCCTCTGTCATTGACTGTACCGAGACTTTTAGCCGGAGTTTGTTAAGTCCACGGAGAGTGTTTGCAGCATTTCATCAAGTGTACACTTGACATTGGCCACATTCTCTTAAATCTACAGATATTATTTGTCACTTTTCATTAGGTCTACGGAAAATGTTTGCCTTATTCTATCAAGTGCATGGATATTAGAACATAAGAACATAAGAAATAAGGGAAGCTGCAAGAAGCGACCAGGCTTACACGTGGCAGTCCCTGTATGAAATATACCTACCTATTTCCACCTATCATCCCCATCCATAAACCCGTCTAATTTTCTCTTAAAGCTCCCTAATGTCCTAGCACTAACAGCATGATTACTGAGTCCGGTCCACTCATCTACCACTCTATTTGAGAACCAATTTCTTGGTATCTCTTTCCTAAACCTAAATCTTTCAAGCTTGAACCCGCTATTTCTTCTTCTATCCTGGTTGCTGATTCTAAGAATTTTACTTACATCCCCCTTGTTATAACCCTTATACCAATTAAAGACCTCTATCAGGTCCCCTCTTAACCTACGTCTCTCTGAAGAATGTAAATTTAATAACTTCAATATCGCCTCGTAAGGAATACTCCTCATCCCTTGTATCCTTTTAGTCATTGTCCTCTGTACTGATTCTAATAGACCTATATCTTTCCTGTAATGTGGGGACCAGAACTGCACAGCGTAGTCTAGATGAGGTCTGACGAGCGCCAAGTATAACTTTAATATTACTCCCGGCCTTCTACTTTTAACTCTCATAAAAATGAATCCTAGTACCCTATTTGCCCTGTTTCTGGCCTCTATGCATTGTTTTCCTAGACGGAGTTCAGAGCTAACTATAACTCCAAAATCTTTCTCGTACCCTGTACCTACCAGAGTTTTGTTGTTTAAAGTGTACCTATTGTGTGGGTTTCCTCTACCTACGCTAAGCACTTTGCATTTGTTGATATTAAACTGCATTTGCCATCTGTCCGTCCATTCTTTCATTCTATCGAAATCTGCCTGCAAGGCGATGGCATCCGATTCTGACCTAATTAATCTACGTGTCACCATTATCTAATCTACTATCACCATTATCTACTGCCTCGTACACTCTACTGTAAAAACTTAACAAGTTTGTCAGGCAAGACTTTCCCTTTGTGAAGCCATGCTGTGACTGATTTATCAAGTTATGCACTGATTCTAATTGTCTAAATGTTCCCTAATGTTCCTCGCTATTATTGACCCCAATAATTTACCCACAACTGAAGTTAAGCTGACAGGTCTATAATTAGACGCTAAAGTTTTATCTCCTTTCTTAAAGATGGGTACTACATTAGCCTGCCTCCACATTACTGGTACCTCATCTAACTCAGGTGATTTCCTAAAGACAGAAACTATCGGCTCACTAATAACCTCTTTGCATTCCTTAAGTACTCTGGGATATATTTCATGTGGTCCTGGTGTCTTGAACTTTTTAGCTTATCTAGCTCCTGTTCCACTATATCCCTAGTTATGAAAATATCTGTCAGCTTCTCATTCTCATCTGCTCTAAACACCTGTTCACTATCTGGCATATCCTGCATGTTTTCCTGGGTGAAGACAGTTAAAAAATACTTATTCACAATTTTGCTAACCTCCTCCCCAGAACTAACCAGCTCCCCATCTGCTGCCTTTAATGGACCTACAGTATCCTTATTCTTCGTCCTGTATACCTGATAAAATTCCTTGGGGTCCGTCTTCGCCTGGCTGGCTACCTTTAATTCATAATTGCCCTTAGCTTTCCTCGTTAACCTCCTGACTGTTCTAACTAATTCATTATATTGTGGCCTTAAAACTTCTTCACCTGCCCTTAATCTCTTATATATATACTTCTCTTCCGCCCTATATAATGTTTTAACCTAGCAGTCATTCATTTAGGGTCATTTTCTGTGATCTTATTGCTGTATTCGGGATGTTTGCTAACTGACCTGTATGCAGTTTATCTACGAAATATTTACACAGCTCATCTACATTTTCTGCACCTAATTCCCTCATCTCGGCCCCTTCCATCCTCTCCACTCCCTTATCTACTCACCTCGACCTCACCTCTCCCATTTCAGCATGACCTGACCCTCCAACATACTCACACCTATCCCCCTCTCTCTCTCTCTCTCTCTCTCCTCCGCCCCTTCCGGACACATCTTCCCTCCTCTTGTCCTACACCCTCACGCCTCACCTCACCTCTCTTATCTTGCCTTATCTCTCTCAACTCCGTCCCGAACCTGACCTCACCCTGCATCCGTTGCCAGTCAATTCCTTGGAGGTACCTTTTTAATTCCTCAAAATCTGCTCTCCTAAAGTCAGGTATTTTACTAGTGTTTTTGCTTCTAAAAGTTTCCTCCCATTTTAAATTGTACCTAATTTCTTGATGGTCACTGTTACCTAGCTGTCCTCCAACCTCTACCTGCGTAACTGCTTCCTCCCTGTTAGTAAGAATTAAATCTGGAATACTGTTCCCCCTTGTGTGTTCTACGACTACCTTTTTTAAAAATTTATCCTGAAATACCTTAAGAAATTCCTCTGCTTCCTTGTTACCCACCATCAGGCTTCAGTCGATATTCCCAAAATTAAAATCTCCTAGCACACATACCTGACTGTACCTGCCTGTTCTATTTATTTCCTGCCACAGTGAGGTGTTAATTTCCTTTGTACTGTTCAGTGGCCTGTACACTACTCCCAGTACTACTGACTGTGATCCTTCCTTAATATCTACCCATATCGACTCTGTTTTGCTATCAGTTTTAATTCTACTGTTAATACAACACTGTAATGTGTCCCTAACGTATAACGCGACGCCTCCTCCTCTCCTGTTTTCCTTGTCTTTATAGAACAGTGTATAACCATCTATGATATTTTGATATTGTTTGCCACATTCCATTAAGTGTACCTAGAATGTTTGTCACAGTTAGTTACCTGTGTGTAGAGTGTTTGCTGCATTTGTCAAACCTACGAAGGAAGTTTGCGGTGTTTCAGTAAGTATGTGGACAGTGTTTTTTAGTGTTTGTCACAGTTAGTTACCTGTGTGTAATGTTTGCTGCATTTGTCAAACCTACGAAGGAAGTTTGCGGTGTTTCAGTAAGTATGTGGACAGTGTTTCGTATGTGTTTCGTAAACCATACAGTGTTGGGTGTATTTTTTGTAAGTCTTCGGGAAATGTCTGTTGCACTTCATATTACTGTACGTATTGTTTATTTGTTGATGTAAATGAAAAAAAAAAAGTTTGTTAGGAAAGTGTTAGTGTGAGACAAAGGAAAGTCAAAGTAAGAAAGAACAATCAGACGTACACAAACGATGCATGTCCTCGACTTGCATCGTCTCTTGAAGGAGAAAATATAACTATGATACAAAGTGTGCTATTTTGTTTTGTTAACTTTCTTTTTTATCATCTAATTGACTTTCTTTTTTTTTCACCGTCACAGGTAACGATCGCCACCACCTCCACCACCACCACCACCACCACCACCATCAAGAGGTGAAGTTCAATGTAAGTAGCACTAAGTACTTTCAGTGTCTGGTGTTGTGTATTTCAGCCACGAGGTGACGCGGCAAGGTGGGCAGCCCTCATCACTGCTTACCTGCTTGGCCTGCATGCCACTTTGACACTTGGGCGAAGTTTGCTGTAGTCGCTGGAATTTTGAGATGCTGAATTCAGGGATTGAAAAATGGGGAAATGAGCATTCTGAGGAGCCCGGTGGAGGCACCACCACCTCCCCGCAGCACCTTGACGAGTGTGGTCACTGTGTTTCACCTCCGCACGGCTGCCTTCGACTTATGGAAATGCCTTTATTTTGTACTATGTATTTATTTTCCATGCTCTGGTTTGACCCACTTACCGACTTGCTCGACGCCGCACGACACGCGCGAATGCTGCCTGCCATCTTTATTCACCTTTGTTCGGCGTGCATCGGAGTCGGCGATTATCCTGTGCTTGGTTTTTCTACTGTAAGGAGAAATGTAATTAAGTTTTTATCGTGCGTGGTGTACAGCACATAATGAAGAGGGCCGCGAGAACTCCGTCACAGTGTGTTCCCACAGCCACACCAGCACACCTCTGCTCACCGTAATGGAGTGTAGGGCGAGGCAGCCCCGACACTCGCCACTCTGCTGCAATTCACAATATATTATTTTCACTGCTTTTTTTTTTTTTCCCTTTCTATATCCTCCTCCCATTATTGTTCTTTTGTTTATGTCCACTCACTCACCTGGTTACCTTGAACGGCGCATGATTACCTCTGCGATAAGCCACAAGTGTCACGCAGGTAATGGCAGGTATCAGGGAGTGTTTGGAGGAGAGGTATCTGGTGGTGACACTTTCATGAGCGAGGCTTGGTGCAGCTGTGGCGTGAACGACTGCAGCTGGGGAAGCATTGGTGGTCACTGTGTTTGGTGACGTGAGAGAGACAGATAGAGAGATGGATGGATGGATAGGTGGATAGATAGAGTGAATGATGGGTAGATGGAAGGATAGAGGAAAAGATAGGTAGATGAATAGGTAGATAGATAGGTGGATGGATAGATGGACAGAGAGATGGGCAGATGTACAGATAGAAAGGTAGACAGATAGACAGATAGATAGACAGATAAGTAGATAGATAGATAGATAGATAGATAGATAGATAGATAGATAGATAGAGAGAGAGAGAGAGAGAGAGAGAGAGAGAGAGAGAGAGAGAGAGAGAGAGAGAGAGAGAGAGAGAGAGAGAGAGAGAGAACAGTCATTATGTACGATTTTTGCTCTCCTGCCTGATGATGTGTTATGATTGTCTGTCTGTCTGTCTGTGTGTTTGTGTATTTGTGCACCTGTCTTGCGTCTGTGTGCCTGGTATCCCCAAAGAGTTAGCAGGGTGTTTTAACAAGGCTGTGATGAAGGGCGAGTGCTGAGCTGAGGAATAATTGACTGGTGCTCAGGGAGGATCCGGGGAGGTGGGCGGTCAGGAAGGAGTATTTTTAGTCTGCTAGATTCTTGTGTGCTGCATTTTTTGTTTATCTTTGTTTGTGTAAGAAGGGCACGGGCAAAGGGCACCAAATTACGTATAAAAAGGCTACACTGATTTGTCAGTATCTAAAGGAGGACCGAAAAGGTAAGCCAGATTACAGAAATGTTTTTGAGCCCTCCCTCATGAAAGAATTCAAGTCATGGGAAGGAGGAAATACAGAAATAGGCAGGGAGTTCCAGTGTTTAGCAGAGAAAGTGACGAATGATTGAGAATGCCGGTTAACTCCTGCATTAGGGAGGTGGACAGAATAGAGATGCATCAAATCACCTGACTAACGAGGCATAAATCAAGGTATGCGCTCTCTCTCTCTCTCTCTCTCTCTCTCTCTCTCTCTCTCTCTCTCTCTCTCTCTCTCTCTCTCTCTCTCTCTCTCTCTCTCTCTCCTCTCTCTCTCTCTCTCTCTCTCATTGAGGGAGGAGAGAGAGACGTTTCCCTCCCACTTCCTTTGCTATAAGGTTTATTTTGCAATACTTCGATCATACGGTTTATTTTCCTATAACTTTCAATAAGGTTGTTTTTCGGGTAGCTATATTTATTTTCCCCTACTTGGATCATACGGTTAATTTTCCTATACTTTCCATAAGGTACATTTTCAAGTACGTATATTAATCTTCTCATACTTCGATCATACAGTTTATTTTCCCTTGGCTTCCAATAAGGCTCATTCTCGAGTAATTTGGTAATAAATATGCGAATAATAAAATATGCGAAGAAGAAACAAAGGAAAACTGGCCATGCAAAAAACGTGATTCTCTCTCTCTCGCTCTGTCTCTGCCAAGGCAGCAGGTGGACACGAAAATACGTGCATTGCTCACATGATGGCCGCCGCACACGCCTGATTTGTGCATTATTAACAGGAGAAGCAGTGTTGTGAGCACGGCTAATAATCTCTGTGGCCTTTGAAAATAGTCGTGGTGAGAGAGCGTAGAGTTTCAGAACACAGGCCTCTCTCTCCCAATTGCCGGAGAATTTAGTGTTGTTATTTACTTGTCCTGATAGCTTAATCTAACCTAACCTAACCTAATCTAACCTAACCTAACCTAACCTAACCTAATCTAACCTAACCTAACCTAACCTAACCTAAACTAACCTAACCTAACCTACCCTAAACCTAACCTACCCTAACCTAACCTAACCTAACCTACCCTAACCTAAGCTAACCTAACTTAACCTATCCTAACCTACCCCTTTTCCCCCTCCCCCTCCCAAGACAGCACTCCCTCCCCCTTCCTGGCTGTCTTCCCTCCCCCTCCCCCTCCCACCCTAACCTATCCCCTCCCCCTCCCCCTCCCCCTCCCACCTAACCTATCCCCTCCCCCTCCCCCTCCCCCCTCCCCGGGCAGCCGACTGCCCTGTGGGGCCGGCTGCCCCCCTCAGTCAGGGAAGTACTCCAGCAGGGCGGAGTACACCACCAGGGTGAGGGACAGGGTCTGTGCAATGGCGAGCAGGTTGTCCCACAGGCCGTGGGACAACCTGCTTCCAGCCCTGCCCCTCCCCTGGCGAGCCTTCCCTGGCTGGGGGAGTTGGCGCTGTGGTGGTGGGGAAGGGGTCACCACTCCCTTCCCCACTCCTCGGAGGACGAGCCCCGCTCCCTCGTCCTCCGCGGGGGTCGTGGCTCTCCTGGCCTCCTTTTGCCCCTCCTCCGGGCTGGGGGCCGAGACCCACAGGCCCAGGCCATCCTTCCCCGGGCTGGCCGCCACCACCTGGCCAGCCTCTGGGGCGGGGCAGGTCTCGTGCCCTGGGCTGGCCGCCACCACCTGGCCAGCCTCAGGGGCGTGGCTGGCCTCGTCCCCAGGGCTGGCCGCCACCACCTGGCCAGCCTCTGGGGCGGGACCGGCCTCCTGCCCCGCCTCGGGGACGCGGACAGCCTGGTCCTCCTGGGGGGCTTGGGGCGGCTGCCCACTCTCTTGCTGTTGCAAAAGAGCACGGGGCAGCCCTGCCCCTGCCCCCCGTGGACACCCTGACCTCCGGCCAGGCTGAAGTACAAAACGGCGTGACGCCCCGCCGTAGTGTACCTCAGTCCGGCCAGGAGGTCCCTCAGGGGCAAGTCCTGGCAGAAGACTGTTTCGCCTCCTGCCAGGCACTGCACCCTGATGGGTGTCTCCTGGTCCAAGGCGGCCAGCTTGTCCATGTTCAGGCTGGCCGCCTGATCCGACACGAGGGGCTTCGCCCCCCCTCGGCCCCTTGCCGGAAGGTAAAGGAGGCCAGAGAGCGCCTCCCCCTCCCACAGCAGCCCCCTGAGCGGGGGTGGGACAGCCTCACGGCGTCCACGCCACACTCGCCCAGGAGGCTCAGCCTTGCCTCCACAGACAATCGACTGCTTCTAATACCCATTCTAGTTCTCATGAAATTAAAAATGTACCTTGGTTCAGTTTTGGCTGAGTGGCGAAAAGTAGGATGGTGGTGAACAGACCGCTTGAGAGAGAGAGAGAGAGAGAGAGAGAGAGAGAGAGAGAGAGAGAGAGAGAGAGAGAGAGAGAGAGAGAGAGAGAGAGAGAGAGAGAGAGAGAGAGAGAGAGAGAGAGAGAGAGAGAGAGAGAGAGAGAGAGAGAGAGAGAGAGAGAGAGAGAGAGAGAGAGGTTGATTGATTGATATATTTTGTTTGCCTTTTGTAACATTAATGCATTTCTGCATTTCATACACAGTTCAATACGTAAGGCCAGGTCCATCAAGCCGAAGCTTTTATACAGACCTGAATAAAGAATTACACAAGTAGCGCAAATGTTTACACCCTGACTTGTTCCTATTTGAGCCGCCATTTTGCACATGATAGAGGTAATAATAGACTACTTGTTTTGTTGTTTGCAGCACATGACACAATAATGAGTGATGGAGTGTATAGTATGCTATACTGTGCCACATATATGTTCACATACGTGAACTTCGCGAACACAAACACAGGTAGACACACTTACATAGATACCCACAAACATACATACCACAACATATAACTGCATACATACACACATTCATATGTACATGCACAGACACACACACTCACACATATGCAACCTGTATGCGAACATACATACGTACAGCATGATGCATACATGCGGGCACACAATACACGCACACACACACACACACACACACACACACACACACACACACACACACACACACACACACACACACACACACACACACACACACACACACACACACATGGCCACATACAAACCTGTGCACATACATACACATACTCACATACATACGTAACAAATGTATGCATAGTTACATACATACTTTGCCGTAACATATGTTATATTAGCCAAGGTTTTCTATTAATGATATCATTGTTGGTGATGTACATACACACGTCCACAAGATGTGCACACCTGACATGTGTGTCTGTGTATCAACACATAACAGCACATGATTCACAGACATTGCTATGGTTAGCATTCATAGTTTAGAAGTAAGAAACATTTCACTTTGCTTTTAAACAAATTGATAGAGGTTAGTGATTTAATTTCGTGCGGGAGGCTGTTCCACTCCCTGACGCCGCGCACACTCACGCTTCTCTATGCGTGGACAGTCCTACAGAGAGGAAGTTTGAGGTCATCTGGCCTTCTACTGTTATTAACATTATTGGATAGTAATTCATAAGATGTATTATTGGGATATATGTAAATTGATTTGAAAAGAAATATACAAGTTTGCAAGAATATTATATCGGGGACTTTCAAAAGGTTGTGTTCACAAAATAGAGGATTAGTATGATCGTACCGTTTTTTATGAAATATTACTCTCATTATTTTCTTTCTGCGCAACAAATAACCCCTCTAAGAGTGTTTTAAAAGCTCCCCCTGAAATTGCCGAACAGTATATTACATGTGGATAAACAGTAGACATATATATTAATTTCAGACATTGGACAGTTATATTGTTTGTAATTGTGTACAAGACACCAGTTATTTGTGACAATTTACTACAGAGTTGATGTAGGTGTTGTTTTCATGTTAATCTATCATCTATTATTAAGCCTAGAAATGTTATGCAGTTAACTTTCCTCAAGAAATTTTTTTTTCTTTATATTAATATCAACTTCATTTACGTTTGTCAGACAAGACACCATCTAGAAAGTTTTAGACACGTTTAGTGTAAGTGTGTTGCTAGTTAATTAATTCATGATTTAAAGTATTAACCATTTCCTCTATATTTTGTCCCTGGACGTATATATAATAATAGAAAATAAAAAGGAAGCTAGGGAAAGGGTGGAGAGAGAGAGAGAGAGAGAGAGAGAGAGAGAGAGAGAGAGAGAGAGAGAGAGAGAGAGAGAGAGAGAGAGAGAGAGAGAGAGAGAGAGAGAGAGAGAGAGAGAGAGAGAGAGAGAGAGAGAGAGAGAGAGAGAGAGAGAGAGAGAGAGAGAGAGAGAGAGAGAGAGAGAGAGAGAGAGAGAGAGAGAGAGAGAGAGAGAGAGAGAGAGAGAGAGAGAGAGAGAGAGAGAGAGAGAGAGAGAGAGAGAGAGAGAGAGAGAGAGAGAGAGAGAGAGAGAGAGAGAGAGAGAGAGAGAGAGAGAGAGAGAGAGAGAGAGAGAGAGATATTCGTATATTCGTATATTCGTGAGAAATATTCATGGCAAGAAGTAAATTCTTTCATACAAATGCGCCACATTAAGCACCTCCAGAGTAAGACTGTATAATTATCAGGCAGGAAGCGCGACAGTAAACACGTCAAGTCTATGGAGAAGGCAGGGCGTGTTTCACTTGCTGGTCTTGCCTCTCACTTTTTTTTTTTTTTATGTTTGCTTTTTTTCTTTTCTTTTCTTTCTTGCATGGATTGACAAGGTGTGGAATAATAGTAAGAAAATATAAATGATAAAAAAAACTGAATTGGTGTTACTCCAGGTAATAATGCTGCTCTAACTACTACTACTACTACTACTACTACTACTATTACTACTCATACTACTACTACTACTACTACTAGTACTACTACTACTATTACTACTACTAGTACTACTAACATTCACCTATTACGACTCAGAAAAGCTTTATTTTTCTCCAATCCTTTATACAAGGAGCTGCGTTTGGAAATGAAAATTCAAATAGCCGATCACAAAAATCAATTAGATGCAAAAAGATATTGGACCGCTCAACTTGAAACACTGGAGTAAACAATGCAATACATGTTTAATTTAGAGTCTGTGTAAAATGGTATTCTTACATTTGCATATAGCCACTATTTTTACTCACACTCTCATATCTTCTTGGCGAATGACAAACAGAGGAACATAAAAATATCTTTACAGTTGCCGCTTCCTTACATACACAGACAAAAAAAAAGAGAGAGAAAAAAAAAAGGCAATAATAATAAAACTAAATATGTTTCTGGAAGTGCATCAATACTTTTAAAACAACGAGTCACAGGAAGAGCAAAAAACAGAAACAGCAAAGAATTCCAGAGTTTACCAATGATGGTGAGGAAAGATTGAAGATATTCCTTAACTCCTGGACTACTGAAAGCGAACGGAATAAAGGTGAAAGTCTTGTGTAGCGCCAGCGTGGGGAAGGAGAGACGCATGCTGATGGCAAATTCAGAAGAGCAGTAACCATAGAAATAACATCACAAGACAGACTTCCCCCATTTTTTTCCATCTTCATATACTTGTGTGCATTTTTTGTAGCATATCAGTGTATTTGCTCTGGTAAGCTCAGTAGGTATGAAATGTTCTCTAGGGTATGCATTAATTCGTCCATTTATTTATTTATTTATTTATTTATTCACTTATTTACTATCTATTTATTTTATATTCTACTTTCCATTACCACATCGTATTGAGAGGTACCTTTGTGACTCACTGTTTCCTTTACATTGAGAAATGACTTGTTTATTACAATACAGCATAAAGCAAGTGTCTGCAGTGAGTCAGACACTTTGTCAAGCAGCCTTACCTTACATGCACATGGAATAACACAGGCAAGCATGACAGGCTTCACTTAAATGTAAATCTACAAAGGTACACTGCGCTACAAAAACAGCTCCGTCCCCGTCACTCACCGGTAAATTGTGAGTGTGTCAGGAGGAGCTGCAAAAAGCCAGTCCTCGTCGTCTGGCCGCGAGGAAGGAAAAAGATCCCGCCGCTGCTGCATCCGACAACACAAACACAAAATCAGAGGACTGTGTTAAACCCTAAAGTTCTGATATTTTTGCCTAAAAAATTCCTCAATTGAATATTCCTGTTATTATGGAAAGTATTTTGTAATTGTATATCTTTCCTTTCCTCACTCATATACTCGTACATACAAAAGATATATACGAAAAAATAAACGAACGCAAAAATGATAGCCAATTGTTAGGTTTCAACTGAATCTCTAAGTAAATATTTATACCAACAAGATGACACTGTTATAGAAAGTATATGGTTTCCTGTCCTTCTTTTTTTTTCTATGAATACACTAAAATAAGCACACGAAGACTGGAATACAGAAAAAAAATAGTTTGGAAAAGATTCTCGGTTAATCCTCAAAGGACTTTTTCCCTGTAAGATGTAATGAACAAATATATACAAAATTTATATTCTTTCTTCTTTCGTATACACACACACACACAGACATATATATATATATATATATATATATATATATATATATATATATATATATATATATATATATATATATATATATATATATATATATATATATATATATATATATATATATATATATATATATATATACCCTAGGAAAGCAAAAAAAATGGGAGGCAAAACAACGCTTTAGAAAAAAGGTTTAAATTAATCCTTCAATGGATGATAATACTACTGACACGATATCTTGGAAGCTGTATCATTAGCATGATTATTTGTTTGAAGAAGTGAATCATTTCATTGTGTTTTTCTTGCGTTGCGCATTTGGAGCGTCATTTTGTTTCCCATCCTGCCCAGTCAGCTGGCTGACAGGACAGGAGGATATTACTGTATGCCGCTCAGAGGTGACTAGTTGTCGGGAGTGGTTGGGTGTTACCTGGTGATGGAGCCGTGGTACGAAGGTATGTATAGTGATAAGGATTTAAAAACTATTAGTGTTTAATTCATGGAAATAATGGTGATATTATACGTGAACATAGTGATTGTTGTCTCTGCCCCTTTCGGGTTTGCTTTGGTTTTGAAGCAGATTATTTATTGAATATACGGACAACTGCAGGCGCAGCGTGCAGTTACAGTAGCACATATGGTAACGAGAGGGTGCTCTGCTACAGGGGTTTCAAGGCTCGTGATGGTGAGGCGATTGAAGTGAGTTGATATAAATTTGTTGTATGTGTATCACGAGGTGCAATAGTGGGGGATGTGTGGGTTAAAAAATTGTTTAGCTCTAGCTTGATGTCCAGGTGAAAATTGTAAATTTGTTCCTTATGTGACGTTGTATTTATGTAATATATCTATATGATCTCACATGGAATTATCATGCACTTATGTTTGAGTTATATAACAGCAGTCTGCTATTTTTTGTGGGAGGTTGTGTTGAATAGTGTGATGGTATGGTTGTGTTGCACAGTGTGTTAATATTATGGTGTTTGTCACAGGATTTTTGTAGCATCGTTATGTTTATTACTTTTATATGATCAAGATCACTGTGTTGCAGGTTGAAACTTTTTCTACAGTAAACAACTGTTCCAACTTGGGGTCCATCCTTGATCCCCCAGTACACTTACCAAAACGATAAAACTGATGCAAAACACACTTTATGGAGAAAAAAAAAAAATACATTACCAAAAAGTATATTTAGTATTTTTGAGGTTTGTACGTACAAAAACGCCAAAATACATACTAAGTACCTTGAATGGGGAAAGGAGAAAACATTACAAGAAACACGTATTATGAGTGTTTCTCAGCTTCTTAGGAACCGAAACGCTAAAACGTGTGATTAGCACTCTATATGGAGAAAATAAAAATTACCAGGAACGTATGTTTTGAGATTGTTTCATATTTTTAAGTGATATAACGGAAAAATCCATGCAAAGCAAACTATATGGGGAAAAATCATATTCTTCCGTAGAAAAACGCCAAAATGCATGCAAAGCATCGATGTTAAGGATCAAAATGCTAAATAGCATGGAATGCAAACTATTCGAGGAAACAAAACAACGTTACCAAAAACGATCCTTTTTATTTATTTTTTGTTACTTCTATACAAAAACATTTAAAACTCATGGAAAACAATCTTTATAAAAAAAAAAATATATATATATATATATATATATATATATATATATATATATATATATATATATATATATATATATATATATATATATATATATATATATATATATATATATATATATATATATATATATATATATATATATTAACAAAAAAAAAAAAAAAAAAAGTATTTTGAGTGTTTTTTAGCTTCTTACATTCAAAAACACCAAAAATGGATACAAAGTAGCCTATAAAAAAGAAACGAGATAACGAGAGACGTGTATAATGAGTGTTTTTGAGTTTCTTAGGCACCAAAACGGTAAAAAAAAAAAAACGAATGAACAGTACTCTATATGGTGAAACAGAAAAAAAAAGTGCATTTTGACTGTTTCACACTGATAGGTACCAAAAAGCAAAAATGCATGTAAGGTATCCTATATGGGAAAAAAAAAGACATTTCCAGAATAGGATCTTTTGAGACTTTACGAGCGTATTAGGTACCAAAAAGCTAAGAAGTATGGAAATTAACCGATGCGAAAATATATGAAAAAAAAAATATATATATATATATATATATATATATATATATATATATATATATATATATATATATATATATATATATATATATATATATATATATATATATATATATATATATATATATATATATATATATATATATATATAAGTTAATAAATAAGCTAAACAGCAATCGAAAATCACTTGATGGAGAAACAAAATAACATAACCAAAAACAAGCATTTTGTGTTTTTGAGCTTCTTACAAAGACGCCAAAATGCATGGATAGTACATTGTATGGGGGAACGAAAGGATACTACGAGGAACGTGCATTATGAGTTTTTTGAGCTTCTTAGGTACCAAAACGTAAAGACGCATGAATTGCACTTTATATGAAAAAAAAAATAATATTACAAAAAAAAAAAAAAAACGTATTTTGAGTGTATTTCACATTGTTATATAGCAAAACAACAATTTTTTTTAAACACCTTATATTTGGAAATGAAACGTGATTTCCAGAAACGTTTTATGAGCGTGATATACACGATAAAAAAACAAAAACTATAAAAAGAATAGAATTACCCCTATATGAGAAAAAAAATTACCAAAAACGTCTATTTTCAGTGTTTTTGAGCTCTTTACCTACCATCTTACTGAAACACATGGAAAAAATAACTTTATGGAGAAATAGTATAACTTTACCAAAAGGAACGTGTACTTTGAGTGCTTTTTAGCCTTGCAGAAAACTCCAAAATTCATGCGAAGTACTTTATATGAGAAAATGAGAAGACATTACGAAGCAACGTGCATTATAAGGGTTTCTGATCTTCTAGGTAACGAGATGTTAGAATGGTTTAACATTACTCCATATCGAGAAAGAAAACAATATTGTCAAAAACATGTATTTCAAAAACGCCAAAATATACTCAAAACGTGCATTTTGCCGAAAAAGAGAAAAGAAACGAGAAAAAAAAAGAAAAAGCAACGAGAAAAGAAACGAGACTTACAGAAACGTGTGTTTTAGGAGCATTTGAGCGTTTAGGACCCAAACTCTAAAAACCATGGAAATCACCCTATATAGGAATAGAAAACAACATTAAAAAATCTTATCTATTGAGTGTTTTTGAACTCTTATCGTACCAAAACACTAAAATTAGTGCAAAACACCCTTTATACAGAAATAATAATATTATGAAAAAAACAAGAATTGTGAGTGTTTTGAGCTTGTTACATACAAAAATGAGAAAATGCATGCAGAATACTCTACGCGGAGAAACGAAAGGACATTACCAGAGACGTGTATTATGAGTTTTTTTTTTTCTTTTTAACTTATATACCAAATCGCTAATACACATGATTAGCAGTCTATATGGAGAAAGAGAACAACATTAGCAAAAACGTGTATTTTTTTGTATTTCACATTGTTAGGTACCTAAACGCGAAAATGCATGCAGAAAACTCCAGAAATATGTCTTCTGAGTGTTCAGCACTAAAACGCAAAAAAAAAAAAAAAATGCATGGAAAGCACCCTATATTGGAAAAAAAAGAAATATTAGCAAAAAAGTTTTATTTTTCAGTGTTTTGAGTTAGTTACGAACCAAAACACAAAACCGCATGCGAAACACTTTATGGAGAAAGACTAACATTACTAAAAAATAAGTATTTTCAGTATTTTCTGCTTGTTATGTAGAAAACGACAAAATGCTTGGAAAGTACCCAGAAAACATTATAAAAAAGAGTATTTTTGCTTTTTATGTAACTATACGTTTTTATACGTAATAAGCAAAAACGCTAAAATGAATGCAAAACACATTTTATGGAGAACCAGGAAACATTATAAAAAGTGTGTTTTGCTTGTTACGTATAAAAACGTATAGTTACGTAAAAAGCAAAAAACACTCTTTTTCATAATGTTTTCTGGTTCTCCATAGAAGGTGTTTTGCATTCGTTTAGCGTTTAGGTTCGTAAGCAGCTCAGAAACGCTGAGGAGACGTTTTTTGGTAATACATTTTTATTTATTTATTTTTTTTCCATATAAGTTCCTTTCCCTGCATTTTACCGTTTTCATATAAACACTAAAAATACACATTTCTGGAAATCTCGTTTCCCTTTCCTCATATAGGGTACGTTTTGGCATCTAACAATCTGAAATACAGTAAAAATGCACGATTTTGGTAATGATGTTCCGTTTCTCCATATGCCGGGGCTATTCATGCGTTTTCGAATTTTGGTACCTGAGAAGCCCATGATACACAATTTTAGTAATAATCTCATAATACATTATTTTCTTAGAATCTTTTTTTTCCTTATATAGGATACTTTGCATGCATGTTGCTATTTATCTGCGTAACAAGCTGAAAACACTTAAAATACTTTTTACGATGTGGAATACACTAAAAATGCACGTTTTTGGTAATGATTTTATGTTTCTCCATATAGTGGTCTATTCATGCGTTTTCGTGTTTTGATACCTAAGAAGCTCATAATACACAATTTTCGTAATGTTATTTTTTCCTTCTATAAGGTACATTACAAGCATGTTGCTACATTTAACGTAGCAAGCTGAAAACACTTGTTTTAAATACCAAAATACTTGTTTTTGCTAATGTTGTTCAATTTCTCCATAAAGAGTGTTTTTTATGCGTTTTAGCGTTTTGTACGTAAGAAGCTAAAAAAAAAAAAAAAAGTTTTTGTAAAGTTGTTTTATATTCCAATATAGTGTGATTTCCATGCTCCTCAGCGTTTTTGGTGTCTAACAACCTCAAAAACACTCAAAAAGGCATGTTTCGTTCCCCCATATAGGAGCTTTTTGCATTCATTTTAGCGTTGTTTGTACCTAACAAAGGGAAAAAACTCAAAGTACATGTTTTGGTGAAGATATATTCTTTTTCCTTGAAGTGTTTTTTTTTTTTTTTACATGTATTTCAGCGTTTTCGCACGTAAGTAGCTCAATAACATTGAAAGGAAACGCTCTTGTTAATATTATTTTGTTATCCCGTATAGGATGGCTTCCATTTTGTTTTTTTTTGTTTTATCATTTTGGTGCCTATTAACCTTATAAACACTTAAAAGACACATTTCTGGAAATTTCGTTTCCTTTCCCCATAAAAGATGTCTTGCATGTATTTTAGTGTTTTTGTACCTAGCAGAGAGAAATACGCTCAAAATACTCATTTTTGGTAATGAGGTTCTCATTCGCCATATCAAGTGCTATTCAGGAGTTTTTCCGTTTTGGTACTTAAGAAGCTCATAAACACTCATAAAACAGTATTCTCGTAATATCTTTTCGTTTTCCCATGTAGAATAGTTTGGATGCTTTTTGGCGTTTTTCTACGTAACAATCTCATAAACATTCAAAATATTTGGTTTTGGTAATGTTATCATATTTTTCCATAGATGATGTTTTGCATGCGTTTTAGCATGTAAAGAAAAAGACACGATTTTGTAATTTTGTGTTATATTCTTACATAAGAATTGATTCTTATGTTAGATTGATTTCAAAGCTTTTTAGTGTTTTGGGTCCTAAAACGCTCAAAAACACTAAAAAGACACGTTTCTAGTAATGTCGTTTTGTTTCTCCATATAAGAGGTTTGCAGGCATTTTGAAGTTTTGTACCTAACAAAGTGAAAACATTTAAAATTCACAATTTTTGGTAATGCTCTTTTTTTTTCTGTTTCTCCAAATAGAGTTATATTCATGCATTTTAGCATTTTGGTACCTGAGAAGCTCATAAACACACATAATACACGTTTCTTGCAATGCCTTTTCGTTTCCCTATATATGGTACTTTGTATTGATTTTGGCGCTTTTCTACGTAACAACTTCACAAACACACATAATACTAGTTTCTGGAAATATTATGTTTCTCCATAAAGGGTATTTACCATGCATTTTACCGTATTGGTATGTAAAGAGCTGAAAAAATAAAAAAAAATAAATAGAGACATTTTTGGTAATGTTTTGTTTTCCCATATAGGGTGCTTTCTATGGATTTTAGCGTTTTGGTGCCTAGCACGCTCAAAACAATCAAAAGATATGTTTCTGGAAATCTCGTTCCTTTCTCCATATAGGGAGCTTTGCATGCATTTTGGTGTTTTGGTACCGAACATTGTGAAATAACTCAAAATGAACGTTTTTTTGTAATGTTGTTCTGTTTGTCCATATAGAGTGCTATACATGTGTTTTCGCAATTTGTTTGTACCAAAGAAGCTCAAAAACAATCATAATAGACGTTTGTCGTAATTTCCTTTCGATTCCCCATATAGGGTACTTTCCATGCATTTTGGCGTTTTCATACGTAACAACCTCAAAAACACTCAAAATACTTGTTTTTGGTAATGTTATTATGTTCCTCCATAAAGGGTATTTTCCATACGATTTAGTGTTTTGCTTCGTAAGTATGTGTATATATATATATATATATATATATATATATATATATATATATATATATATATATATATATATATATATATATATATATATATATATATATATATATATATATATATATATATATATATATATATATATATATATATATATATATATATATATATATATATATATATATATATATATATATATATATATATATATATATATATATATATATATATATATATATATATATATATATATTTTTTTTTTTTTTATGTAGGAACGACACTGGCCAAGGGCAACAAAAAATTTATAAAAAAATTGCCCACTGAAATGCCAGTCCCATAAAAGGGTCAATGCAGTGGTCAAAAATTGGTGGATAAGTGTCTTGAAACCTCCCTCTAGAAGGAATTCAAGTCATAGGAAGGTGGAAATACAGAAGCAGGCAGGTAGTTCCAGAGTTTACCAGAGAAAGGGATGAATGACTGAGAATACTGGTTAACTCTTGCGTTAGAGAGGTGGACAGAATAGGGGTGAGAGAAAGACGATAGTATCGTGCAGCGTGGACGCGGAAGGAGGTGAGGCATGCAGTTAGCAAGATCAGAAGAGCAGTTAGCATGAAAATAGCGGTAGAAGACAGTTAGATATGCAACATTGCGGCGGTGAGAGAGAGGCTGAAGACAGTCAGTTAGAGGAGAGGAGTTGATGAGACGAAAAGCTTTTGATTCCACCCTGTCTAGAAGAGCAGTATGAGTGGAACCCCCCCGACATGTGAAGCATACTCCATACATGGACGGATAAGGCCCTTGTACAGAGTTAGCAGATGGGGGGGTGAGAAAAACTGGCGGAGACGTCTCAGAACACCTAACTTCATAGAAGCTGTTTTAGCTAGAGATGAGATGTGAAGTTTCCAGTTCAGATTACAAGTAAAGGACAGACCGAGGATGTTCAGTGTAGAAGAGGGGGGCAGTTGAGTGTCATTGAAGAAGAGGGGATAGTTGTCTGGAAGGTTGTGTCGAGTTGATAGATGGAGGAATTGAGTTTTTGAGGCATTGAACAATACCAAGTTTGCTCTGCCCCAATCAGAAATTTTAGAAAGATCAGAAGTCAGGCGTTCTGTGGCTTACCTGCGTGATATGTTTACCTCCTGAAGGGTTGGACGTCTATGAAAAGACGTGGAAAAGTGCAGGGTGGTATCATCAGCGTAGGAGTGGATAGGACAAGAAGTTTGGTTTAGAAGATCATTAATGAATAATAAGAAGAGAGTGGGTGACAGGACAGAACCCTGAGGAACACCACTGTTAATAGATTTAGGAGAAGAACAGTGACCGTCTACCACAGCAGCAATAGAACGGTCAGAAAGGATACTTGAGATGAAGTTACAGAGAGAAGGATAGAAACCGTAGGAGAGTAGTTTGGAAATCAAAGCTTTGTGCCAGACTCTATCAAAAGCTTTTGATATGTCCAAGGCAACAGCAAAAGTTTCACCAAAATCTCTAAAAGAGGATGACCAAGACTCAGTAAGGAAAGCCAGAAGATCACCAGTAGAGCGGCCTTGACGGAACCCATACTGGCGATCAGATAGAAGGTTGTGAAGTGATAGATGTTTAAGAATCTTCCTGTTGAGGATAGATTCAAAAACTTTAGATAGGGAGGAAATTAAAGCAATAGGACGGTAGTTTGAGGGATTAGAACGGTCACCCTTTTTAGGAGCAGGTTAAGTGTAGGCAAACTTCCAGCAAGAAGGAAAGATAGATGTTGACAGACAGAGCTGAAAGAGTTTGACTAGGCAAGGTGCAAGCACGGAGGCACAGTTTCGGAGAACAATAGGAGGGACCTCATCAGGTCCATAAGCCTTCCGAGGGTTTAGGCCAGCGAGGGCACGGAAAACATCATTGCGAAGAATTTTAATAGGTGGCATGAAGTAGTCAGAGGGTGGAGGAGAGGGAGGAACAAGCCCAGAGTCATCCAAGGAAGAGTTTTTAGCAAAAGTTTGAGCAAAACCTTTATATATATATATATATATATATATATATATATATATATATATATATATATATATATATATATATATATATATATATATATATATATATATATATATATATATATATATATATATATATATATATATATATATATATATATATATATATATATATATATATATATATATATATATATATATATATATATATATATATATATATATATATATATATATATATATATATATATATATATATATATATATATATATATATATATATATATATATATATATATATATTACCATATATGGAAATACAAAACTTTACCAAAAATTTTTCTTCAGTTTATATATACATATATATATATATATATATATATATATATATATATATATATATATATATATATATATATATATATATATATATATATATATATATATATATATATATATATATATATATATATATATATATATATATATATATATATATATATATATATATATATATATATATATATATATATATATATATATATATATATATATATATATATAAACTGAAGAAAAATTTTTGGTAAAGTTTTGTATTTCCATATATGGTGATTTCCATGTTTTTTTTTCCGTTTTAGTGCAAAAACACGCTGAAAAAAAAATAACTCTGGAAATCTCGTTTCCTTTTCCCATATATGGTCCTTAGCAAACATCTTAGTGTATGCTGAAAAATGTATGTGAAATACACTCAAAATATACGTTTTTAGTAATGCTTCGTCTCTTCATACAGAGTGCTATTCATGCGTTTTCGCGTTTTCTTACCTAAAGAAATATATAAACAACCATAAAAAATCGATTCTCGTAATGTCTTTCCGTTTCCCTATATAAAGTACTTTCCATTTTGGCGTGTTTCTATGTTACAAGTTCAAAAGCACTCAGAATACTTGTTTTTGGTAATGGTATTATGTTTGTCCATGAACGGTGTTTTGCATGAGTTTTAACGTTTTGGTACGTAATTAGCTTAAAAAACACTGAAATGAGGCTTTTTTGGTAATGTTATATTTTCCAATATAGTGTGTTTTCCATGATTTTTAGTTGTTTGGTGAATATTACGCTCATAAAATTTCAAAAGACACGTTTCTGTAAAGCTCTTTTCCTTTTCCCGTATAGGGTAATTTGCATGCATTATGGCATTTTGGTACATATCTGAAACGCACTCTTAATGAACGGTTTTGGTAATGTTGCTCTGATCCTTCTTATAGATTGCTATTCATGGGGTTTTGGCATTTTGTAACCTAAGAAGCTCAAAAAACTCTCATAATGCACGTTTCTCACAATTTCCTTTCGTTTCCTTATATACAGTACTTTACATGCATTTTTTTTTCGTTTTTCTACGTAACAATATCAAAAACACTCAAAATGATTTTTGCTAAAGTTATTCTTTTTCTCAATAAAGTGTGTTTTGCATGCATTTTACCGTTTTTGTACGTAAGAGGTTCAAAAACATATAAAAGATACCTTTTTCGTTGAGGTGAAAATAGGGGCGAGAGAAAGAAGAAAGTCTTGTGCAGTGAGTCCACAGGAGGGGAGACATACAATTAATAAGAGCAGTTAACACAAAAACAGCGATAGAAGCGTTTTGGTACCTAAGAAGCTCGAAAACGCTCATAATACACGTTTCTAGTAATATATTTTCGTTTCCCCATATTGGTTGCTCTCTATGCATTTTGGCGTTTTTCTATCTGTTTTTTTGGCACATAAAAAGTCTAAAACGGTCATAAACACCCAAAAGACACGTTTCTGGAAATGTCATTTTTTTTTCCGCATATAGGTTGCTTTCCATGCATTTTGGTGTTTTGGTAGCTAATAATGTGAAATACACTCAAAATACACGTTCATGTTGATACTTTTTTTTCTCCATATAAAGTGCTCTTCATGCGCTTTAACGTTATAGTATCTAAAAAGTTCAAAAACACTCATAAAAACTTCACTGGAAATGTCCTTTTGTTTCCTCATATAATTTATTTTGTTTTGCATGCGTTTTAGCGTTTCGGTAACTAAGATTCTCAAAAAAAAAAACAATTATAATAGACGTTGCTCGTAATATCCTTCCGTTTCCCTATATAGGGTACTTCCCATACATTTTGTCGTGTTCTACGTAATAAACTCAACTCAAAATACTGTTTTTTTCTGTTTACTGTTATTCTGTTTAGCCATAAAGGGTGTTTTCATGCGTTTTACTGTTTTGGTACGTAAGACGTTCAAAATTATTCAAAAGACACGTTTTTCGTAAAGTTCTTTTGCATTCCCTTATAAAGTAATTTCCATGCTTTTTAACGTTTTATTGGCTAAGACGCTAAAAAAAAAAAAAAAAAAAACACTGTCAAAAAACGTTGCCGGGGATCTTGTTTCCTTTCCACATTTAAGATGCTTTGTAATTATTTTATCATTTTGGTACCTAACAATGTGAAATGCACTAAAAATACATGTTTTTTTTTTTTTTCTCAACGTTGTATTGTTTCTCAATATAGAATGCTATTAATGCCGTTTAGCGTTTCCGAACCTAAGAAGCTCAAAAACACTCATGATACTGGTTTCTCGTAATGACTATTCGTTTCCCCATATAGTGTACTTTGCCATTTTGCCGTTTTTCTATGTGACAAGTTAAAAAACACACAAAACACTTGTTTTTTGGTAATGTTATTCTTTTCCACCACAAAGAGTACTTTGTGTGCTTTTTCTCGTTTTGGTACGCAAAACAAAATCGCTAAAAACAAGAGTTTTTTTGTTATGTTGTTTTGTATTCCTATATATGGTGATTTCCATTTTTTATATATATTTTTATTTATTTATTTATTTATTTATTTATTTATTTATTTATTTATCTATTTTGCGTCTATGTGCCAAACACGCTCATACTGAAAACACGTTTGTGGAAATGTCGTTTATTTTACCCATATATGTTTTTTTTTCTTTCATGCATTTTGGCGTTTTGGTACTTAATAATGTTAAATACATTCAAAATACACGTTCATGGTAATGTTATTTTCTCCATATAGAGTGCTGTTCATGCGTTTTTTTTAGCGTTTTGGTACCTAATAAGCTCAAAACACTTATAAACACGTTTCTCGTAATGTTTTTTTCGTTTCTTTTAGTGTACTTTGCCTGCATTTTTCCTTTTTCTACGTAACAGGTAAAAAAAAAAAACTGAAAAATACTTTCTTTTTTTTTGGTAATGTTTTACTATCAAAGGTGTTTTGCATGCCTTTTAGCGTTCTGGTAAGTAAGACGAAAACTATCAAAAGACACGTTTTTTTGTAATGTTTTGCACTCCAACATAGGTTGATTTCCATGCTTTTTAGCGTTTTGCTGTTTAGCACGCTAAAAAAAACACCCAAAAGACACGTTTCTGGTAATGTCGCTTCGTTTTCCCTATATAAAAGTTTTTGCATGCATTTTGCCGTTTTGTTACCTGACAATGTGAAAAACACTCAAAATACTCGTTTTTCGTAATGTTCTGTGTCTCTATATCAAGTAAATACCTCAAAACTGTAAAAAAGTCGTTTTTGGTAATGTTGTTTTGTTTTCCCATATATGGTGTTTCCATGCTTTTTCAGCATTTTGTTGCTTAATATGATTATAAACATTTTTTGAGCCTAATAATGTGAAATACACTAAAAATATTCGTTGTTGGTAATGTTATTCTTTTTCTTAATGCGTTTTATCGGTTTGGTGCCTAAGAAGGTCAAAAACACCCATTATACACGTCTCTCGTAATGTCCTTTTGTTTCCCCATATACTTTGCTTTTTCATGCAGTTTGGAGTTTTATTACGTAACAAGCTCAAAAACACTTAAAATAAATGTTTTTGTAATATTATTCTGTTTCTCCATAAGAGGTGTTTTAGCTTTTTGGTACGTAAGAATTTGGAAAGCACTCAAAAGACATGTTTCTGGACATTTAGTTTCCTTTCCACATCTATAGTGCTTCTCATGGATTTTGGCGTTTTCGTACCTAACAATCTGAAGTACACTGAAAATACTTCTACTTGTTAGTGTTATTCTGTTTTTCCATATAGATTTCTATTTAGGCGATTTAGTGTTTTGGTACCGTAGATGATAAAAAAAAAGTCGTAATACGCATTTCTTGTTTTATTTATCTATTTTTTTTTTTCGTTTTCCCATATCAGATGGTTTGTATGGATTTTTGCGTTTTGCTGTGTATTAAGCTCAAAAACTATTAAAATACTTGTTTTTGGTAGTGTTTTTTTTTTTTTTTTTTTTTTTTGTCTGGGTGTTTTACATGTTTTAAGCGTATCAATACGCAAGAAGCTGATAAAGACTTAAAAACAAGTTTCTGGTAATGTTTTTTATTCCCATATAGAGTGCTTTCCATTCTTTTTTTACCGTTTTTCTGCCTAACATGTACAAAAACACTCATAAGATAGGCATAATGTAATGTCGTTTCGTTTCCCAGGGGGCTTTGCATTGATTTTGGGGTTTTGGTACCTAACAATGTAAAATATATGAAAAATATCATGTTTTTCCATATAGAGTGGTATTAACGCATTTTCGCGTTTTGGTATCTAAAAAGATTAAAAACACTTATGATAAACGTTTTTCATATCCTAGTCTATTGTCTACGGCTAAACTGTTCATGTTATTTAAGAGAGGTAACAGACGGGAACCTCGTAATTACCGTGGTGTGACTATTATTAATTGTCTCGCTAAACTCTTTGATATGGTACTGTTTGCGCGACTGGAGAGATGGTTCAAACCATACAGGGAGCAGGCTGGAGCACAGCAAGGTCGTGGCTGCATTGAGCATATCGTAACATTAAGATTATTAACTGATATGGCTAAAAGGAAGAAAAGGAAACTTTTTGTAATGTTTGTGGACTTTACTCAGGCTTACGATCTGGTACCTAGAAGTATGTTATTTGCAGTTCTGAAACGTTTGGGTTGTGGTAGTGTTATGCTGGCGGCACTTGTTGCTATGTACGCGGTAACGAACAGTGTCATCGGTTCAGTGATAGTAGCAGCCACGGTCGGGGTGCGTCAGGGTAGCTCAACATCTTGTCTGCTCTTTGTCCTGTACGTTAATGACCTGATTAAGATTATCAAAGAAAATAGTAATCCTGATGGTTTCTTGTCTTGGCTACATATTTTAGTCCTAATGGATGATACGGTGCTCCTTGCAACAACCAAAGATAATTTAATCAATAAAGTAACATTGCTAAAACAGTACTGCGATAGCTATGGCATGAAGATCAATGCAACAAAAACAAAATTCTTTGTTATATGTGGTACAGAACACGACAGAGAGGCAGTAAGAGTAGATGACCTGGTGGTGGAGTCGTGCGCACAGTACACCTATCTTGGCTCACCATTTACAGCTGACGGTTCCGTGTCAGCGGCAGTCGCGGCTCACATGCAGGCAAAGATGGCACACTTTAACAAATTTGTTTTATTCTTAAAGAAGAATTGTGACTGGCCCTTTATCGTAAAGAAGAGAATATTTGATGCTGCTCTCATGTCAGCCGTGCTGTATGGGTGTGAGTCGTGGCTGAACGCTGACTTAAAACCAGCCACAAAAATCTACAACTGGGCATTAAAACAGCTACTTGGAGTTAGGAAGACCACCTGCAATGATATGTGTTACATTGAATCTGGATATCCACCTTTAAAAGATCTTGTACGAAGTAGACAAAGAAAGTTCTTCACTAAAGTGTGGCGAGAAAGATCTGTAATGAATGACGATCCCCTAATGTTGGTAATAAATAAAGTACTGGACACTAGATATACTACGAGAACATATGTACACGGATTGATTTTTAATAATTTAGATGATATCATATTAACAACAGAATCACTAAGGAACGATATTTTGAGATCCGAATCATCTAGGAGAATGACTTACCGAGAAATCAATCCGGGTTTATTTGTTCACGAGGTTTACCGTGTAAGGGATAGTATACCAGAAAGAGAGAGGATATCATTTACACAGTTTAGGTTGTCAGCTCACTCTTTAGCGGTGGAGACTGGCAGATGGAATAGGAGGGGACGTGGTCGTCTACCTATAGAGGAGAGATTGTGTCCATGTGGCTGTATACAGACGGAAACACATGTGGTACAAGATTGTCCTAGTACACAACATGTGAGAGATAGTCATGATTTTGTAACTATTCAAGATATTTTTTCTGAGCAATATTCTAATATGGATCAGTGTAAAATTGTTCACCTAATTCTGTCTTCATATAACTAAGTAGAAAAAAATAACGGCTATATAGTCAGAATATAATTCTAACATTTTAACATTTTTATACAATCTAGCTTATTAGTTCATTTTTATCACTTGTGTCAGTAAAAAGTAAAATCTGTACTTAGAAATAATCTAAAAGAGTACTTCTGTTTGTTTAACTAGGATGTCAGTACATTGAACGACATTATTTACTCATGTTATTGAAGCTGACGCGAATATAGTATTAAATAATGTAGTAATTATCAGCAACCATTGCCCTGTAAGTAGTTTTAACACACCGGGAGAGACTCCATCTGGACCGCATGCCTTGTCTGGCTTAATATTGTCTATTTGCTTCTGAACTTCCTCTTGACTTATCTGGTCATCTAGAATTGGAATATTTACTGGTAAATGATTTCCGTCATCTAAATTATCTGCCACAGTAGGATTCAATACTTCCTCATAAAATTCTTTAAATTCCTGATCAGAAGGACGACCATCTTCCTTACAATCACCCTGATATTTACCCTTCCAATCTATCGCCCTCCATACTCGAGAATCATCACGGTCCTGTAGGAGTCTGTCCCAGCGGTCAGTGTATGTCCTGTCATGTACATCGTTACCTTCACCTGCCGCCGTCTTGCCACGGCTCCTACTGTAACATTCGTACAACACTTCAGACACCTTTTCTGCAAACTCATCTACAGTGACATCATTACCATCCACATGCACATTAGAAATTAAATTAGAGAACATATCATGATTAATCTGATTGAATTTTATAGGTTTACTCGTCATCTTAGCACGCTCCGCAGTCCCCAGTAGTGATGCATGACCGCCTAAATGGTAGGCACGCCGTAACACATGGTCAAGATTGACTTTATTCAAGCATAATTGGACCGCTATCGGAGCGTGATCTGATGGCAAGTGTTCTGTCTGGTGAACCTGAAACAAATCAATATTCCTGACTAACTTCTCTGACGCTATACAAACATCCAACTCGGAAATCCATGTGCTATCTTTCTTAAATGTCAGATTGCTTACAAAGTGCTTCTCACGAGTTTTCAGATTGTTGATCACAATGAAGTTATTGTCTTTACAAACTGATGCTAAGGCATAAGCGTTATCATTGGGAGTATTTACATCATCTGGTATGAGTGGATATGCATATTCAGTATTATTGGCAATATCTCTTACAGCTTTGCCCAACCTCGCATTTACATCACCTAATATTAAACACTTATCACAGTTGTTTTCCATGAGCTTCTCGTGTATAGCTGCAAATGACTCGTGAGAGAAGTACAGTGAGTCACTTGGGAGTATGTAGCAGGCACCAAACATTACTCCAGGTACACAACTCAGTTCAAACCACACCTGGTCACACATGCTCGTATCCACTCTTATTACATCTTCACTGAGACAGTTTTTTATCCTAACAGTTGTTCCGCCACGATGAGCTGCGTTCTGATTGTAGCTCATGTAAGAAACATAGCCAGGCAAGCATACACGTAGCGATGTTTTCACTTCATTCAGTGCCACAATTTCATATTTCAGTAACATATCCTCCACATTCTTCTTTTCTAACTTAGTTTTGCAACCGTTAATATTCCAAGACAAGATTTTAAGAACTCTACACACACACACACACACACACACACACACACACACACACACACACACACACACACACACACACACACACACACACACCTGTCACTTCACTCAAGAAGATGGAGTGTGAGGAGAACTATGCAGCCCTGCAATTCTGAACAGTTGTATGGGCCTGAAGACAAATGGTTGTTAACCCTCTAATAGTTTCGGTACTGTCTGACGTCGCCTGTCAACAGGACCCTGCTGGGGATAGTAGTATGTTGCTATTGGCAGATTATTATACTTGTGTGATATATCTGTGCACAAAAGCTAAGAAAATACAGTAAATTTATTGTCTTCAACATGGGCAGAAACTTAGATCATCCTTATGAATTGAATTTAAAGGATGGAAAACTCTAACACCTTTTTTTTTTTCATTTTTTTAAGATTGGTTCTCCTAAATTATCAAAGTTAAGTTGGTGCCTCTTAACAAAGGATTTGGTTTGTAGACGCAAGAGATAAATAAATTGATTGATTGATTAATGACTGGAGTAATAATGAAAATATAGATACACAAAATTGTTATGAGCTAAAGCATTACTGAACATTTTTTTTTTATTTAATTATTTTTATGGACAAGGTCATAAAAGAAGAAAAGGTATTCGTTTCGCCTTCATCTTCCCCTCCTTGCATTACATAAAGCATATCCCGCCCTGGAACCAGTCACAGTGTGTCCCGAGTATTGGCGCGGCGTCATCAATAAATACCTCGGCATCGGGAATAGAGCGTTGGTTTCATCTATCTGAAGTTAAAAGAGATGTGTGTTTAACTGTTTCATGGAGTATTTTGTTATAATTTGAAGAGCTGGAGCACCCTGAATCACACTTAGCAGTACTTCAGACGCTACTCATAATGTCAATGTGTTTTCTTACTTTTTATTTGTTTATTAATTTAATTTCATGTAGCGCAAGTTGTATTATCACTAAGAGTAAATTAATCTTCTTTTTTTTTTTTCATTTAGTTAACACTACGCCACTCGTTTCCTTAAATATTTACAGTTAATTGCTGATTGTGATTGCCGACACTTATTTATCATGGGAATTAAAGCATAAACTAACAAGAAATTCACAGTTTTGAATAGAATGAGGTTGTATTAGAATAATGGCGAAAGAGAAAATTGTGACTACATATTGTTTGGCAAATGTCAGCTATATGCCACGTAATTCTGTTTGTCATGTTTCAGTCAGTCAGCTATGAACCTTATATCACCAGAAATGAAAGAAAAGAGTTGCATGGCTTTCATGTTGTGATGGAATTAACTACAACTACAATTTCACCCGTGTGAGTGGTGGTTTTTTTTTTTTTTTCTCATCTGACCGAAAAACGCCAAGATATGGAAAATTATTTAAGTGTTAGTGAACGTTAATGTATTCGTGGTGACGGTTTGTCTCAGTTGTCTCCCTTTAATGAGAATGTAGGCAGGGTATTCTATTCGTATTAGCTTGGAGATGTATTATGTTCAGGCCTTCAGAGCGTTCCTGGATTTTAATGAGTGCAAGAGGCTCAGTCTCTCCCAGGAATATATTGGCTGCACCAAAGAGTCGCCTCTAATAAATTAAAAGTAAATCATGTCAAATTATACTTCAGAAGAAATTAAAAACACTTTTATGAATATCAGTCCCTGATTCTTTGCCTTAAAAATAAAAAAATAAATGCTTTAAAAAATGCAAGAAATATTTTTATAGCGTTCAAATTCCTTGGTTAGACTGATTCTTCAAGTGTTCAGCAAAGTGAGGCTCATGGGGAAGGGTAGAAAGACAGTAGCGTCAGTATATGGATACACGTTCTTTGTATAATTCTTATCATGTGCCCTGAATTTTTTTTAGTAATGTAAAATATTGCACATACAGCAAAATGACAAATAAACCTTGCAGCTAGCAGTCGATGATGTCGGCCATTGATGTCTAATATGTAGAGAGTTATGTTTAATTAAACCATAGAAAGTAGAGAGGGCTTTCCTCACGAAAGCTCGAAATGTTACATCGACATCATATATTTACTTAAGTTTATGTAGAAAGTTTTATCTTGAACCTCCATTTTCTACTACAACTCATGCCTGGCTATTGAAAGTTGAAGGAGAATCAAATACCAGCAGGTAGTTCTCGGCATTGTGGAGATCATGTACTTGTACACAATTAATAACACATCACCATTTTCTTATTACTTGCACTCGTAGAGAATGAATAGTGGGGCATCTATTAGAAATGTGATGCAAGGGAGTAGGACATGGTGCCACCGCTGGCATTGCTTTCACAGAGGATTTTGAAGAGTAGCAGGGTTTCCTTCATACACTTCCCTGCATATAACTGTAGTGACAATACTTCCGTGGTGAAAAGGACTAGCAGGCAGAGGAAAAAAATATAGGTCAAGCAAGACGTGAATGTATTAATAGAGAAAAATATTTGTATCACCGATCAAATGTGTGTGTGTGTGTGTGTGTGTGTGTGTGTGTGTGTCTGTTTATGTAGGAGGGACACCGGTCAAGGGCAACAAAAATCCAATTAAATAAAAACAAAAAATAGACCCACCGAGATGCCGGTCCCCGAATAGTGTCCAAAGAGATAGTAAAATATTGAAGGATACGAGTGTCTTGAAACCTCCCTCTTGAAGGAGTTAAGTCATAAGAAGATGGGTACCGATTTGTCTAAGTAGGTCACATTGAGGAGCTATCTTATGAGTGTGTCAGAAGGGTGAAGGCCTGAAGGAGGAATACATTTTTTATAAGATGACCTGATTTTTTTTTTCAATAGTTTATACAAATCGTACTTCATATTTGCTAATTCAATTTTGATTAGTAAAAACTTATGTAAAGAAAAATAGAATATAGTTGGAATGTTCTACTCTTCAACATACTTCACTTACCTCAGTCTTTGAAGTTAGCAGAGTCACAACAAAGCAGTCCGAAGGTCACATAGCGATTTTAAAATTATACTAATGGTATGTTAAGTAAAATTGTCAATGTAACAAGACATGTCATGCGTTGGGCAACACTGCGTAGTGGTAAACAATGGTTAGAATATTTTTCATAAGAATGTATCTCTGCAGGTGTTCAGACAGCAGCTCACAAAAAGAGAGAGAGAGAGAGAGAGAGAGAGAGAGAGAGAGAGAGAGAGAGAGAGAGAGAGAGAGAGAGAGAGAGAGAGAGAGAGAGAGAGAGATTGTTTATTTAATTAATTTTATACATACTACAGCCTCAATCAGATACATTATGGAGTGCCAGTTAAAATATGAATCAAAGGAAAAAAAAAACAAACATTATGCGCATACGTTACCGTTACCGCATGATTTGTTCACATTTTCTTAGTTTGAGAGAGAGAGAGAGAGAGAGAGAGAGAGAGAGAGAGAGAGAGAGAGAGAGAGAGAGAGAGAGAGAGAGAGAGAGAGAAGTCAGCGAATTAGTAACACCGTCTCATTTGACTTGAGTTACCTGGTGGAGCTAGGAAGTCATCGCCGGATCACTTGAGAGCTGTGGTAGCAGAGTTCGTTTTTTGTATCATAAGTTGTTCTTTACATGTTTAAAGAAGAAGCGTTTTCATATCAGTTTTGTTCAGTTCATAAGCTGATCCGGAAAAAAAAATGTGTGAGAATGAAAGAAAAGCTTGGGTAATGAAAGAAAAGCTGGGGTGTAACTTTTTATCTTTTGAGATTCGCCAATACCTTCACTATATTATTTATTCATTATCTTATACCTTATTTTGCTTCTTGTACATGGACTGATTACGTAAATACAGTTCGGGGGCGCGCGCGCGCGCGCGTGTGTGTGTGTGTGTGTGTGTGTGTGTAGGCAGGTAGATATGTAAGAAGGTAGAAAGTTAGATAAGTAAGTAGGGCACATTGATAAGATATACACAAGATAGGTAGTTCTTGTATTTTTAGTAAAAAAAATTTGTAGCGTCGTGAAAGCCGGCAACTTCTAAACATCATTACTTTTCATTTCTCCACCGGCTAGGTCTTCTTGATGGATTCCGTGAAGGAAAAATAATGCTCTCAATGCAGCCATATTTGTTTACTTCTAGAATTCTTACAATGTTTTCCGCGGCTCATTGTATCAAGTACGGAAGGAAAGGAGATCAATCTTACATCAGCGCATTCACCGCTATGCAGAAGATGACAAGCTATTAAAAAAATAAATGTTGCTTTAACGTATGGACTGTGTGTCAACAGGTGAGGCTCCTCTAAGAGCTCTCATGGTAAATCTTAACTTTTACATTGCCTCCCCCATCATTCTTCCTTCTCCTTTCATGTCTGCCTTCTTTCTTCACGTTCACCTCCTCCTCCTCCTCCTCCTCCTCCTCCTCCTCCTCCTCCTCCTCCTCCTCTCCCCCTCTAGTTCTCTCCACTTCTGTCCACTTTCCTCCATCGATTCTGAGCGGTAAATAAGTGTGCCAGGCAGGGTTCAGAGAACGCCTGGGTGGAGTACATTTACTTGTCTCTGGGTGGAGAGAAAGTGTGTGTGTGTGTGTGTTTTATTAATATTATAATTATGTATGTATGTACCACTCGAACGAAGGCAATGTAGTTATTATAGCTGTGGTAAAAAAAAAACAAATTATATATATATATATATATATATATATATATATATATATATATATATATATATATATATATATATATATATATATATATATATATATATATATATATATATATATATATATGCATGTAGTGTGTTCTTCGTTTAGTGTAACATACTTTGGTTAAATATTCTGAGTGGAAGAACCATTTAATGAGATGTGTCGCAGCATCACCTCTTGCTCACTATAAAATTACACGAATATGAAGAAGACGAAGAAGACATAAAAAAGCAGGAGGAGGAGGAGGAGGAGGAGGAGGAGGAGGAAGAGGAGGAGGAGGAGGAATATATGTGAAAATATATATGTGTGAAAAAAAGAAAACAAGAAAAAAAAAACTATATAGAGAAACACAGTGTCATCCCCTCATTCCCCTCAATACCAGCATTACTTACCCCCACTGCTCTCTCTCTCTCTCTCTCTCTCTCTCTCTCTCTCTCTCTCTCTCTCTCTCTCTCTCTCTCTCTCTCTCTCTCTCTCTCTCTCTCTCTCTCTCTCTCCTTAATATATATTAACAAAATATTTATTTATCAAT
>NC_087189.1:9773823-9809243 GCF_035594125.1 Scylla paramamosain | reverse complement strand
ATGAAACTAGAAGATGAGGGTGCAAAGTCAGTATGTGATGAGAAAGGAAATTCTGATCACATAATATGGCAAAACATATTGATGCATTGTAAAATAATTGAGAGCTGCCTAGCTTTCTTCCATTCCCTACTGACAGACTGTTTCTTGACTGTTTTACCTTCCTGGGATTTGCTCAATGGACTGATGAGCCCACTAATATTAAAGATAGCAATACATTAGATTTTTTTCTTGTTGCTGAAACAGATCTGGTGATATCTGCCAATGTGTTCCCACCCTTCCCTAATTGTGATCATTGTGTAATTAAATGTTTTCCTGCTCTAGACTGTGCCACTTTATTTTTTTTAGCTCAAAGTCAATGAGTTCCTGTTCACAATTGATTGTGATTTTGAGTTTTCTGCTTTTGTCTGTTAATGAAGTGTATAATTGATTTTTGTCCATAATTTCCTCCTTAGGTAAATCTTTTGCCCCTTGCCTATTTAATCCTCCTCCTCGCAATGCTTCTTATAAGCCTTGGAAATATAAGCTACCTAAAGACTAGACTAATTCAAGAAGCCAAGCCTGGACCACTTATAGAGTTGAAAGCAGAACATGGCAAGAACTCTCAAGAACCTGTTGATGCTCTCCGAGTTTTTGTTGACATCAATTACTGTATTTACCCATGTATTAGACACACCTCTGCATAACACACACCCCTATTTAACCCTGCATTACTTTGCTGGGGTTTCCAAACATGAGTACTCTCCTGGGGTATTTACACACCCCAATACAAAAATGTTTCTAGTGTTACTATTATGTAAAATATAGTCATATTGCTGGTTTAGGATTCATCTACAATCCCTGTTAAACAGTTTGAGTTGCTTATAGTTGGTTGATATTAATACAAAGTAATACAATAAAATAAATTATAAAACTAAGGAAAAATTACCAAAACTTAAATTCAGGTCACATTTATTTTTAAAATACCCACAAGATACACATGTTTGTATGAATTTTTAATATATATGATGAATATTAACATTGAAAAAAATATTACATAATAGGCAAATCTCCCTTACAAAATACATCAAATCAAAGCTTGAACTAAAGATGTAATTATTTATTGAAAGGAAAATTATTATAAATTTAATACATAAACCATAAGCATGGTTTCTTTATCCAAAGCAAACACAAAAATTTTCATGAGTTGAAATAAAAAAAAAAAAAAAAGTGAGCTCATTACATAGGAATAAATTTGTTACATAAACATTTTTTCTTTTCATCAAAAGTAAACAAAAAATATTTCCATGAATTGAAATTGAAAAAAAAAAATGTGAGTTCATTACATACCATTACATTCACTCTGATTCACCACTTACTGCTACATTCTCACAATCTATGCAACTCACAGTCATCTTACTGTGATCCCTGCAAACATGTTTCCTGCATGTGCTACATACTGTTTTCACCTTTCGATCCTTTGACCTGGCACAAAATACACATCTCTTTGCCTGGCATTGTAACAACTGTGAGCTTGTTGAGGATGTTGCATCTGCAATTTCAGGGAACAGCCTTGCAATTTCTGTTCTGAGACCTTTTGGCCTTTTGTTCTGCAGTCTTTTCTTTAGAGTGTCTTCTAATAGCATCATGCATACTTTCTTGATGAATTTGCAGTGCTTGAGTTTATTCTGTGGATTGTGAGCATACAGGACATACGAATTTACACAGACAATGTTCAGCAGAGCAAAGAACACAATTAGAGGCCAACACCAGCTGTTTCTGGAAACGTAATACTTATCCATCATCATGTCAAGCACATCTATTCCTCCTTTGGTTGAATTATAGAACGTGATGATTTGATGCCATATTTGGCTGGTTTACTGGGTGTATATTTCCTAAAGGGACAGTGGCCCCTAAAGGCTACAAGCATTTCATCTATAGTCACAAATTCTGATGGGGTGTTTTTCTTTTTGCAATTTTCCACAAATATCTCAAATATTTGCCTAACTGGGGCAAGCTTATCCACCTTCTTTCTTTTCTCACTTGTTGCTTTGTCATCAAATTATAGACAACATAATAGAAAATGAAAGCAATCCAGTGACGTAGTCAGCCTGAACACCTCGATGCCAGTAGCATCTGCTTTCCAAATATGAGCAAGGTGCAGCCTGCTAACATGATATGTACCAGCTAACATAAGCAGTCCAGTCAATGCCTTCACTTCGAAAACATCAGTGTCTTTTGTTCTGTAGGGCTGAGTATAGTTCCCTTTCTGCATAGCGATCATCGAGTTAGTATGTTCTACTAATAAACCAATTATTTCTGCCGTGATGAAGACTCCCCAAAAGTCTGCAGGAGAATTGGCATTTAGAGCTGGTCCTTTTAGTTCTGGTGTAAATTTGATAACATTGCTAGAAAGGGTATGACATAGCAATTTAGGAACATTCTTCTTCCATCATGTTGTTTTATCTTTTTCCCTTCCATCCATCAATTTTTTGCCTTTTTCTTTTGGGGCTGGTCTGGTAGATCATCTGGGTCTGATTCATAACATTCAAAATCAGGAACATGCAGATCCTCTTCCAGGTAATCTTCTTCACTTTCACTGTTGGAGGCAGGAACATCCCTCCCCACACTTTCTTTGTCTTATGAGCTACTCACTTCTACTTCATCCAACATCTTCTGAATCCTCTTCATTTCTGCATCATAATTCATCTTGTGTCTGAAAAAATGAAAAGATGTTACATTAGCTAGGCTCATAGTTACAAGAATGAAAGAGTAATAAATTGTAAATAAAATAATAAATCCATACATAATGATAAAAAAAAATACTAAAATCAGTAAGCATAGCATTTTATTCCATATTTATATTACAGAGTAGGCTACTGATACATAATATGCACTTATATCTACATATTTTCATTTCCTGATGGGATAAGAGAATATATAAATCATAAATACATACCTTTGTTAGTCTGGGGTGACTGACCACCCCAGAAGGCAAAACAAACATCTAACTCCCAGGAAAACTGAGCCACAACTGTGCCATACTACATGTGACACATGCTTGATGAGTCAGAAGAGTATTGGGAGGGAGAAGAAAAAAAGGTTGCCAACTAGGAATTGTGAGCACTTAAATAAAACTGGGGTGCCAAAACACACCAAGGGAGTAATACAGGGTTAACAAGGATGTTTTGTGGGAAAAAATATATTATGCTTCATCATAAAGTCATGGGAAAAAAAAAAAAAATCTGTGTATTTACCTAGTTGTGGTTTATGGGAGGGGAATAGTCTCAAAGTATCCCATCTCTATATCTATCCAGTTTGGACTTAAAAGCATGGACAGTTATGGCATTGACAACATCTTCACTGAGTTCATTCCATTTGTTCACACTTCTGTGAGAAAAACTATACTTTTTGATGTCTCTTCTACAGTTAACTTTCTTCAACTTCTTATTGTGTCCCCTTGTACTCTGTGTGTCTAAATTTTTAAAACATTCTTTGCCTACATTTTCCATACCATTTATCATTCTATAGATGTTTATTGAATCTCCTCTCTCTCTCCTATTTTCAAGAGTAGGAATTTCCAACACTCATAATCTCTCTTTATAGGTCAACTTACTTAACTCCAGAACCATCTTAGTGACTGCTCTTTGTACTCTTTCTAATTTTATAATATTCCTCTTTATATGAAGAGACCACACCACTGCTGCATATTCCGATCTTGGTCTTGTCATGGAAATCAACAACTTTTTTATCATTCCTTGATCTAAATATTAGAATGCCATTCTTATTCTTTTTACAAATTCATCTTCTTTCCAGTTATTTTATCAATGTGTTTGTCTGGAGTCAAATTTTCAGTAACTGTTACTCTCAAATCTATTTCCTCTTTTGATTTCTGTAACTTCACATCATCCATCTCATAATTATATTGTATTCTTTTCTTATTCTTACCAAACTTCATTACTTTACACTTACTTAAATTGAATTCCATTTGCCAAGATTTACTCCATCTATTTATCTTACATAAATCATCTTGCAGTACCATACAGTCATTTACATTTTCTACCCTTCTCATCAGTTTAGCATCATCTGCAAATAAGTTCATATAACTGTCTATTTCTTCATTTATGTCATTCACATATATTACAAACATTATCAGTCCCAACACTGTGGGACACCACTAATTACTTTCAGCCAAGATCAATTCTGGTTTTGTATTACTGTTCTCATCTCTCTATCATCCAGATAATCTTCCATCCACTCCAGCAGTCTTCTTCCAATTTTTCCATAATTTTTTATCATCCATAGCAATCTTCGTTGTGGTACTTTGTCAAATGCCTTCTTCAAGTCGTCTAAATAGACACCATCCACCCATCTGTCTCTCTCCTGCACAATATCGACTATCCTTGAATAAAAGGACAATAAGTTCATGGAGCATGATCTTCCCCTCCTAAATCCAAATTGACAATTTACCAAAACTTTATCTCTCTCCAAGTGTTCCATCCATCTTTCCTTTATTGTTCTTTTGCATAGTTTTCCTTCAACACTAGTCAAGGACACTGGTCTATAATTTAGTGGATTTTCCTTATTTCCTCCTTTGAATATTGGTGTAATATTTGCTCTCTTCCAATTTTTTGGTACTCTTCCCTGTGATAGTGATGTCACCATTACACTGAATTTTATCACCCAGCTGTTATCTACATTCCTTCAATATCCAGTTTGATACTCCATCTAGATCAGTTGCTTTATTTACATCAAGTTCTTCCATTATCTTAAGTATTTCATTATAACTGACTGGACTGTACTCAGTATATTCCTCACCAACTTACCTCTTCCAGTATCAAACTCCCCTTCCACAGTAAATACTGATCTGAAACTATTATTCATAACCTCTGCATTGTCCTGTGCATTCTTATAGATTTTTCCTTCAATTTTCAATCTTGATACACCTTTCTTCTTCATCTTCTCATTAACATATCTAAAGAATAGTTTGAGTTCATTTATACACTTATCTATTATATCTCTTTCATAGTTTCTTCTCTCCATTCTTATTATCTCAATGTACTTATATCTAGCATCAGTATATTCCTCCCATCTGCTCTCAGTTTTCCTCTTCTTCCATCTATTCCAAACATTTAGCTTACAATTTCTAGCCTCTTTACATTTTGTATTGAACTATTCTTTACCTTTTCTACATCTCGCTTCTCCTTTAGGTACAAATTTCTCCACAGCAGAGTTATATATCCTTATAAATTCATCCCATTTTTCCTGAACATCTGCATCTTCGAAGTCTTCCCAGTCCATGGCAGCAAATTATTTTTTAAATTTTTGAAAATCAGCTTTACTATATTTAAATCTTTTCACCTTATAATTTTCATCAATGATTACATTTTCATTTTTCAGATTAAATTCCATCAACACATGTTCACTTTTACCTAGGGGGCTATCATAGTGTATAGTTTCAATAATTTCCATGTCCTTGGTAAACACTAAACCAAGTCTTGATGGTTTATCTCTTCCACTAAATCTGGTATCACAATCAACCCATTGAATCATCAAGTTTTTTGCCACCTAGTTTAACAGTCTATTACTCCATGAGCTCTTGCTTCCAGTAGTTGTCAATGTCTCCCAATTTATCTCCTTACAATTAAAATCACCAACAATAACTATATCACTACTTTCCTTCACTATTTTTTCAAGACCTTTCAACACATCTACCAACATCTCTTCTTGCTCTTCTTTTTGCCAAGCATTGGTCATAGGTGGCACATGCACTCTTACATAATTCATTATCCTTCCATTTCCACTTCTAATCATGACTTGTAGAACTTCAGACATGTCTTCACTTTTTATTACCTTCTCCACTTTGACACATTTTTTTTGTCAGAATTGTCACTCCACCTCCTCCCTTGTCACTTCTATTTTTCATCCATAAATCATATTTATTATCACCAATGTCAGGAGTTCCTCATTCATTTTTCCATTTTGTCTCACATAATACAGCAACATCTCGTGCGGTTCTGTTTAATAACTCATTTAATTCCATCTTTGTTGACATTAATCCATTTACATTAGTATAACATACCTTACTTACTGCTTGATGTACCATTTCTTTATCCTCATATCTCTTACTCTTCAAAAAAATTCTTCTTCACCTCCATTTGTTTTTGTTTTTTTGTTTAGCCTCATTTACCAGCTCCTTTTGCTTCAACCTTTCAGTCTCATCCATATCCCTGTTTATCCATACATTCTTATATTCTTCATCTCCAGGCAATCTCCAAGACCCATTAATTACTTCCTCTGCTTGTACCTGTGTTGCAAACCTTATTCTTATGGGTCTCATTTTTTCTTCTTCATATTTCCCACTTCTATGGAACTCTTCCACTTGCTTTACTACCTGTCTTCACCTGTCACTTTCTTCAGTAACTTATTCAACAGGTTCTTTTCCTTTTTGTCTCTTTGAATTCTGCTTACTATTTTCTTTTCCTTTAAACCAAATACAATTATTTGTTTATATTTTTCTAGTGTCTCACTAACTTTTTCTCTTCTTTAATAACATTTACCACTTTCTGTCTCAGGTTTTGTTTTTCATTTTCTTGTTGTTCTATTATTTTCTTTAGTGTTTCTTCTTCAAATATAAGTTCATTTAACCACTTATTTTGTCTCATTTCCACATCCTTTACACTTGCCTTCATTTCCTCATTTTCTTTCAGAACAGTTTCTACTTTTTCCTTTATTTGTTTCTTTAAACAGTCATTTTCCACATTTAATTTCTCATTTTTTATCTTCCATCTCAATCAACTTTGCTGTAATTGTCACCAACTCCTTACCAGTCTCCTTCTGGCATTCCTCCAATGCCTTTATTCTCTCCAATAACTTGTCCATCATTTCTTCCATATGCAAAATTTTTCTACACTGCAGTCTATAATTTAGTTCCCTTTCTTCTCCAGTAAAACCCTTCAAATGAACCTCTTGGGGTGCCGTCTTTTGCCATATTTGTTCAAAATGTAAACAAACCAAACCAAACTTTGCTAGAGACGGGATAAGTATACTCACGGTACTGTTTCTTTCTTCCCTATTTACCACCTAGGTATTCCAGGATCTTCATAACATATCTTGTTCCACCATGAGCAATTTGTGTTATTCCGTCCTTCTATATGCAGAGCACTAGAAAAACACGTCCTGTCAGCTCCTCTGCTGCTGTGTGTGTGTGTTAGGTGAGCGGGCCACTGGCCAAGGGACACAAAAATTTTTAATAAAAAGAAAAGCCCACTTGATGCCAATTCCTATACCAATGTCAAATAGAATAATAATAATAATCATAATAAAAAAAAAAGAGTGTCTTGAAACCTCCCTCTTGAAAGAATTCAAGTCATAGGAAGATGGAAATACAGAAGCAGGTAGGGAGTTCCAGAGTTTACCAAAGAGGGATGAATGAATGAGAATACTGATTAACTCATGTATTAGAGAGGTAGACAGAGAAGGAGTGAGAGAAAGAAGGAAGTCTTGTGCAGCAAGGGTACATGAGGAGGGGAGGCACGTAGTTGGTGGTAGAAGATAGCAAGAGCTGCAACACTGCAGCAATGAGAAAAAGGATGAAGACAGTCAGTTAGAGGAGAGGAGTTGACAAGACAAAAAGCTTTTGATTCCACCATCCCTAAAATAGTGGTGTGAGTGGAACCCCTCTCTCCCATACTCCATACATGAACAGATAAGGCCCATGTACAGAGTTAGCAGTTGGGATGGAGGTGGGGGGCAGTAGAAACTGGTAGAGATGATGCAGAACACCTAACTTCATACAAGATGATTTAGCTAGAGATGAGATGTGAGGCTTCTAGTTTAGATTATAAATAAAGGACAGACTAATGATGTTCAGTGTAGAAAAGGGAGACAGTTAAGAGTCACTGAAGAAGAGGGGATAGTTGTCTAGATTGTGTTGAGTTGATAAATGGAGGAAGTGAGTCTCTGAGGCATTGAACAATACTAAGTTTGCTCTGCTCCAATCAGAAATTTTAGAGAGATCAAAAGTCAGGCATTCTCTGGCTTTCCTGCATGAACTGTTTACTTCCTGAAGGGTTGAATGTCTATGAAAAGACATGGAAGAGTATAGGATGGTATCATCAACATAGGAATGGATAGGACAAGAAGTTTGGTTTAGAAGATCATTGATGAATAATAGGAAGAGAGTGGGTGACAGGACAGAACCCTGAGGAACACCACTGTTAATAGATTTAGGAGAAGAACAATGACTATCTACCACAGTAGCAACAGAACGGTCAGAAAAGAAACTTGAGATGAAGTTACAGAGAGAAGGATAGAAACCGTAGGAGGGTAGTTTGGAAATCAAAGCTTTGTGCCAGATTCTATCAAAAGTTTTTGATATGTCTAAGGCAACAGCAAAAGTTTCACCAAATTCTCTAAGAGTGTGTGTTCTGTCCTCACATCTGGTGTGATGAAGCAATGGGGCTGTACAGTACTACCATCACATCTAAAACCATGGGTGTGCATATATGTGTTTTGTTCTCTCTCTCTCTCTCTCTCTCTCTCTCTCTCTCTCTCTCTCTCTCTCTCTCTCTCTCTCTCTCTCTCTCTCTCCCATCCTTCCCTCCCCATTCTCTCCCTCTCCCTTTCCTGATCACCACCCCTTTTCCTGACCCTCATCTCCCTTTTCTGACCTCCTCCCCATTTCCTCACTCCTTCCATCCATCTATCCTACTCAGCCACCCACCCACCCACCCACCCACCCACTTTCCTTTAACTCTGTGTGTGTGTGTGTGTGTGTGTGTGTGTATTTACCTAGTTTTATTATACAGGGTTCGAGCAGGGCTCATAGTGTCCTGTCTCCATATCTATATTTATCCAGAATTTCCTTAAATTTATGCACATTTGGTGCTGTAACAGCCTCCTCATTTAGACTATTCCAGATATCCAGTTCTATGTGGAAAACTGTACTTCTTGACGTCTCTCAAACACTGACTCTTCCTGATCTTCTCTGAGTGCCCTCTCGTCCATCCAGCTTTATCTTCTTCCAGCAACACCAGTTCCTGCTTGTCTGTCTCCTCAATGTGGTTAACTATTTTATACATTGTTATTAGATCTCCTCTTTCTCTTCTAACCTGCAAAGTTGGTAGTCCAATTTCCTTCAACCTCTCTTTGTATGTTAGGTTTCTCAGCTCCAGTACCATCCTTGTAGCTGCCCTCTGAATTCTTTCCAACTTCTTTATGTCTTTCTTCATGTGCGGAGACCACACCACTGCTACATATTCCAGCCTGGGACATAGCATAGTGGCTATAATTTTTTTCATCATAGTCTTATCATTGTAATGAAATGCCACCCTAATATTTATGCCATTCTGGGGTTAGGGTATCCTGAAATACCACTCCTAGATCTTTTTCCTCCTTACTCCTCATTATTACTTCCTCCCCCATTTTATAGTCCCATGCAGGTCTTTTACTCTTTCCCAATTCCATCACATGGCATTTCTTAGCATTGAATTCCAATTTTCACTTCTTGCTCCACCCATAAATTTTGACAATATTTCTTTGCAACTCTATACAATCAATGTGGCTCTTTATTACTCTTAGCAATTTTGCATCATCAGCAAACAGATTAATATAACTGGTAAAATCCTCCTGCATATCACTGATGTATATTTGGAACATAATGGGTGCTAACACTGACCTCTGTGGTATTCCACTTGTTACATTACCCCAACTTGAACAGGTGTTCCTGATCACAGTTCTCATTTCTCTGTCCTTTAAGTAGTCTCTCATCCATTTTAGCATTGTCCCTCTCAGTCCTTTTATATGTTTAATCTTCCACAATAGTCTTTTATGTGGAACTTTATCAAAAGCTTTTTTGATGTCCAAATACACTGCATCTACCCACCCATCTCTGTTTTGTACTTCATCTATTACTCTTGTATGTGTGTGTGTGTGTGTGTGTGTGTGTGTGTGTGTGACTGACTCTCTCTCTCTCTCTCTTTGTGTGTGTGTGTGGGTGTGAGAGAGAGAGAGAGAGAGAGAGAGAGAGAGAGAGAGAGAGAGAGAGAGAGAGAGAAGGAAGAGGAGAAAAGGGAAGGGGGAGAAGAGAAGAGAAGGGAAGGGAAGAGAAGGGAAGGGAAGGAGAGAGAGAGAGAGAGAGAGAGAGAGAGAGAGAGAGAGAGAGAGAGAGAGAGAGAGAGAGAGAGAGAGAGAATTTTATTACTAGTAACAATATTTGTGCTTAGTGTATTACTGCTTTAACCCATTTGTGCTGCTCGTTGTGTCAACACAACACGAAACAAGCTATAACATGATGTTGAGCTACACTGAAAGGACAACATGCTGCATCCTGTAGCTGCTTCTGTTGCCAGTAGACATCCAGAACTCCCAGTGGAAGATCCATATGATTTCTGACATCTCACCATTTTAGGGGAAAAGTCAGTGAAAAAAGCTCCACTTTCTGAAAAACGATGTCTTCATCAAAAAGGAGATGAGTAAAGAAAATCATTATCAAATATTTGTTCATATCTATTTCACAGTAATCTTCTGTTTCTTTTGATGAAGGAACCCTTTTCAACGAAGTTTTATTTGATAGGATGCTGATGACAGTTGTGTAAAAAAATTACAAAGAAAAGTTGCGCTAATGCAACCATCGGCACCTAGCTGTTCATCAATGTTGTGCTAATGCAAGCATCAGCACCGGCTTCTTCATTGATGTAGTTATTTTGCAATGCATAGTATCTTTTTTGCACATGTAATTGCAGTGAATAGATATATACGTGTAGCCTAGCATTGTTTTTTGACAGCATACATGTTGTGTACACAAATTTTACGCAATATATTTTCTCTTTTTTTTTTTCAGAAAAGTGAAGTTGAACAACATTCTAGACGAGCTAGAGAAACCTACCATGTCTGACGAGAGTGAAGTTAGTGATGAAGATGAACCCAGTGGAATGGTAAAACAAACTGAAGTACATGACCTTTACATCATACCTGCAAATGATGGTGCTGTGACAGTGAAGATTCTGGCAAAGAAGAAAGCGTGGATATCTCTTATCTTCCTTCAACACAATTAACTGCTTTGGCAGTGATAGAATCTTTAGAGTCACAAGATAATGCAGATGAGTGTGCTGAAGGACAAGAATCCCAGAAAAAGAAAA
The DNA here is from genome assembly GCF_035594125.1 of Scylla paramamosain. Classification (NCBI taxonomy): domain Eukaryota; kingdom Metazoa; phylum Arthropoda; class Malacostraca; order Decapoda; family Portunidae; genus Scylla; species Scylla paramamosain. The sequence goes on along the minus strand of NC_087189.1, from coordinate 9,798,126 downwards.
TAATAAAACTCAGAAAATGGAAAGCACAAGATCTCCCAGAAAAGAGAAATGTCCCATGTTATCCACGCAAACCATCAGTTGCTGATATTCCGCATAAGCCTAGTCAGACATTTGAGCTTTTCTTGGATGTATTAGCAATTGACCACCTACTGAAACAAACTGTGAACTAAGCTATCCAGAATGGTAAACATTCATTCACGTTAACAAGTGATGAAATGAAAACCTTCAAAGGAATTTTGTTGGTGCCAGGGTACTGTTGTGTTCCACATCGCAGACTGCATTTGCAGAGACAGCCAGATGTCTACAATGAGCTTATTGCTGACTCCATGCATCAGGATCGCTTTGATGAGATAATGAAGTTCTTTCATGCTGCAGACAACACAAAGCTTCCCAAAAATGACAAGTATGGCAGAGTTTCTCTGTTCATGGAAATCCTGAATGATAACTTTCTCAAATACAGGGAAGTATTTGGGCCAAGTAATATCTCTATTGATGAGTCAATGATCCCCTATTTTGGTCGATATCTGACTAAGCAGTTCATTCATGGAAAGCCTGTGCGATGGGGTTATAAAGCATGGGTTGCAGCTGATCCAAATGGTTATGTTTTTGATATATCTGTTTTATCAAGGCAAAGATGGTGCTAAGAATAAGGGTTATGCAGCTTATGGACTTGGTGGGAAAGTTGTTCTTGATGTTTTGGATGTTACAGAAAAATATTATCCAATAAAGAAGTTATCCCTTTACTTTGATAACTTCTTTACATCACTCAAACTTATCGAAAAAATCAAAAGCGGGGACCATGATGCTACTGGCACACTAAGAAAAAACCGAATTGAAAAATGCCCATTTACTAATCCTGCAAAGTTTATGAAATTACCTAGGGAATCTGAAGAACATTTTTGTGATGCTGAATCAGGAATAATTGCAGCACACTGGCATGATAATGGCATTGTTACCATTGCATCATCTGAGTATGGTGTATCACCAGTAGTGAAGGCTGAACATTATGTTGCTTCTCAAAAGAAACGTATGAATGTTTTGATGCCAAATGCCATCCATCAGTATAATTGGAAAATGAGTGGTGTTGATAGACTAGATCAAAATATTGCACAGTACTGGCTTTTAATTCGTGGGAAAAAGTGGTACATTCCAATCGCCACTTACCTGATTACAGTATGTGTAAATAATGCCTGGATTTTTGCAAGGGAAGGAGGGTACAAAGAGGATATGTTGTCATTCATATGTGCTGCTGCTACTGAATGGCTACAGAATCATGGCAAAAAGCCAAATAACCCAGAAAGATCACAATCAGTTCTCAGTGTTGCAGGTATATCTGCACAAATATGGTATGATAATGTTGGGCATCACATTGTGAAGACAGATCCTCCAAGGTGCTGTTGTTGTCAGTTATGTAACACTCAGACTGTATTCATATGCAAGAAATGTAAAGTATACCTGCATCAAAAGTGTTCAGTACAGTATCATACCATGTAGGCCAGCGGAATCCTATGAAAATGTATCTAGGTTGTACTATTTCTTTTTCAATAACTATATTATAGCTCTCTCTCTCTCTCTCTCTCTCTCTCTCTCTCTCTCTCTCTCTCTCTCTCTCTCTCTCTCTCTCTCTCAGGGGTTCTAATCACTGGTTTTCTTTCATTTATAGTGAAGTAATTCTCATATTTCTTTTTTAGTGAAGAAATTATTATCATGTATCAGAAGTGAAATGTATCTGTTTTTTTCAATTTTTCTTCCTTGCCAAGAATTGTATCCTAGGACCCTCCTTTGACTTTTTTATGTTTCCCATAGTGCCCATATATGTTCAAATCAAGGGTTTTTTCTTTCTCATGTTTTTGTTAGTACATGCTAACAGTTGCGTTTACGCAACATGTAATGTGGTTGGACCGCCACTTGTTGCATTTGTGCAACAACAGATTTTTTGCAATAAAATGTAAGAAATTGCACATATGGAGTTTTTTTTATCAAATTTCTGCAGTTTCCTTTCACATTATGCATATAGGAAAGCAGCAACATGAAATTCTAACTTTCATTTTTTATCGGCTTAAATGGGTTAACTCCACACCAGTAGGCCTAGGCATCTGTACTACCACTGCACTAGATGCACAGTAATTATTAGAAACTTGTTTTCAAGAAAAAAGTGTCTAATGCACTGGCAAATATGGTAAATATTTATTTACTTTTCTCAGTGGAAGGGCTTTGTTGGAAACATTAATTTCTAACAGGTATATGATAAATGGTGACAGGCATTGTCATGAAATGAAGTTTAACAACCCATCTTAAACAGTGGGTTTTTAATCAGCTAGGGTCTGGGCCTCAAGAAGAACAGAACTCTGGACCCAAGTTTTTATAAGCACATTCCCAGTGTGGCTCATGCAGTTACACTTAAGGGTGAGTAGCAGTCACTCCAGCTACCACACAAAAAAGTTGCTGCACTCCACTCAACTTACTACTCCAGGTGGGCATTCCAGTCAACATTCCAGCTAAGTACTCTGACCAGTCTCAGGCCTGTGCACTATTAGGTACTTAGTTAAGCTTAGGTCTGCCACTAACATACTATAACTTGGGCTTGCCATCAATGCATATTGATGCCAAGTTCCCAAATGTGTATCGCTTGCCACACTTCCACAAGGAGAGCTACATTTCCACTTCATAGGTGTTTCACTGATTGATTTTTTTGGTAATATCATACACATAACATACACAATACACAATTCTTAAGTATGTCATTGTGTAGATCTCTTAATTTATATTTTGTATGTTAATTCCCACAAATGTACACCACAAATTTGTATTACGGAAAAATGTTTTTTATTTTAAAACATTTATTGAAAATTCAAGAAACGAGCAAAGTAGTGTTTTTTTTGACAGAATTTATTCAATAAAGCCTCTTTCAGCATCAACCACATCATCACAATCAGATCGTCTCAAAATTGAGAGGATAAGAATTTTACAATACCAGGAGACAAATTTTGAAATGCCTGGCAGATTCTCTACCTCAGCTCAGCTTCATTGTTATGGGTAGTCTTTTTAGTGATCCTTTTAACTCCTCCTCCGTACAAAATAGTCAAAGGGATTGTAGTCAGGTTAGTTTGGAGGCAACATACCTGGGGTAACATGGTAAAAAAAAAATGATCCTCAAGCAACTTCTGATTTTTCCTGGCCTTGTGTGCTGATGCAGAATCTTGCTAGAACATGTATTGTCTTCTGCAGCAACTTCTAAGGCTTGATTATGGTTGCTAGAACCTCTTGGTTCTTTTTTGGTTCTATTTTGGTTCACTCTCAGGCCTTCTTTAATGATGTGTGTGGCATAACATGCCTGTCACTGCTGACAACACCAAAGACCACAATGTGAACAGAAAACTTTGTTTTCATGACTCTGGGCACATCTTTAGGACACATAGCCTATTGATCTATTGTTCTGCTTGTTGTGCACTCATCCTGGCAAAAGATTTTCTCATCAGAAAAGAAAAAAAAAAAAAACTTGCTGTTTACAAGATTTGTTTTTGTCATTTCAGTGAGCAGTCCCATCCACATTTTGTGGAGTTATTGCAAGGATCTTCAGTCAGAATGCTTTCAGAATGGCACAAACACAGAAATTTCAAGGATTGAGATGGAGAGATCAGTGTCATTGAGTTGCTGCACATACAAAATTAAATTGCCACTCTTCACTCCTCAATTGCATGTCTCTGGTAGTCATGACCTCCACATCAAGGTCAGGATCTACTAACAGCTTCCTAATTCTCTGGACTGTCCTCAGTGGCAACTTCAACTATGATGACATTGTTGGTCATCCCAGTTCAGATGGAGTAAACTATCACCTTCCTTCTGCACTCCTCAGGCAACTCATAACCATTTGTTCTGTTTGGGATCTGCATTCTTTGAAGCCTAAGTGTAAACTGAAAATCCTGAATCAATAGTGTGGATGCAGAAAATCTAGTTCTATCTGGATTTTTCCAGTTAAAACACAGCAATTCTACTTTCGCATCCTGTATCTTTTCAATTAGTAGGTGTTCTTGTTCATTTTAAATTTCCTAAATCCATCTCATGTTCATGTTCATCCAACTCCATTGTGTCTTCATAGCACTTGCTCTGAAATGACAAGCAAAATATCCTTTAGATAGGACATCTCAAGGCCAGGGATTTAAAATTTTGGTGCCTGTTAATGCCAGAGGCAAAAGGTATCTCAATTGATTGTGATCCAGATGGTGTCTCAGCTGATCAAGAGGCAGAGGATGTGACAGATGCTTGAGAGATGGTGATCACAAACTGGTGTTGCGAGTTTGTGGCCTGATTGTGGGAGGGACATGCAGAACCACAGTACTTGGAACATAGCCTGAAGTGCCAAAAATAAAAGAATATTATCAGTCATATTACAAGAGAGAGAGAGAGAGAGAGAGAGAGAGAGAGAGAGAGACTACATGGCCACCCCAAACAAGAAAAGATAATTAAAGTGACCAACAGGTTCCCCAAAATTTATTGCAAGTGCATAAATAGAGCTAAAATTATATTTCTAAGACAGCAGATAATCAATGGAATTATTCTGTATATTCCTAATATACAGAATATATATAATTGTATATAATTGTATTCCTGTATATTTGTTTTTAGTTAGGCAAATATCTTATGACTTTTCTGATCATGTGAAATAGTTTTCAATTAAAACTTTTGACTACATTTTTCCGTTTGTTTCCTTTTAAGGGTCTTTATTGTACTTATTACTTCTGTTTTGTCAGATAAAAAAATATTACAGAAAATACTTACTTCCTGGTCTGTCAGTTCCCAGAATACTGAAGAGTCTAACTCTTGAGAAATGATGGTGAACACAGTAGCTGTGTTCACATTATCCATCTTCTTGTTTGGAGATCCCTCATCTGTCTTCATGCATTGTCTCTTGTCTGTATTATATTTCTTCTTGGCTCTGGCAAATGTGAAGAGAATTATTAATATTTAAACATTCACAGATAAATCTGGATTAAACTTTCAAAATAATACCTAAATAATCCATGCACTATTAAATATGTATTTACCTAGTTGTGAGATACAGGATAAAAGCCACACTAGATTTATGCTATCCCATCTCCATATTGACTTATCCAAATTTTCTTTAAATTTATGAACTGTCTTGGCACACACAGTCTCATCAATAAGTTAATTCCACACTGCTATGCTTCTGTGAGAAAAGCCATGTTCCTTAATGTCTGTTCTGCAAACACTCCTTTTCAATTTTCTTCCATGTCCTCTGGTACCTCTCGTATCTGGTATCACAAGGTCATCCTTGTCCAACTTTTCCATCCCTTCCAGTATTCTATATAGTGCTATTAAATCACCTCTTTCATTTTTTCCAGTGTAGTCAGACCCAATCTCTTCAACCTCTCTATAACTATACCCTCTTAGGCTTGTAGGGATTTTTGCTGCAGCTCTCTGAATTCTTTCTAGCTTTCTGATATCCTTCTTCATACTTGGTGACCACACTAATCTTGGACATATCATTGTTATCAGTTTTTTTTATCATATCTTCACCAATAAAGGTGAGTGCCATCTTGATGTTTCTCAGCATATTATATGTTTCTCCAGTGATCTTGTTAATATGCTCTGCAAACAACAGTTTATTAGAATTGGTTAATCCCAGATTTTTCTTCTGTTCTTAAAGTAATTTTCTCATTTCCCAAATAGTAGTTGTCTTCTGTTCTTTTTGCACTCTTTCCAAACTTCACCACACAGCATTTCTTGGCATTAAACTCCATGTTCCATCTCAACAACCATTCATTTATCTTAATTAAGTCTTGATTCAGACTTTCAGTCTTTTTATTTGTTACTTTTCTCATAATCTTAGCATCATCAGCAAAGAGGCTTATGTAGCTTGTCACTCCTCTTGTCATGTCATTTACATATACAGTAAAATCCCTTTCATCCGGCATTTGAGTATCCAGCAGCTTCAAGTATCTGGCACATTTTTCCCTGAGCCTTAAAATCAATAAAAAATCAGTGTGTACTCATAAAATCAATTAAAATTCCCACACGAGGCATACTTTGTCTCCTCGCCACCAGAGCGCACTGCTTCGCGCCACCCGCGGCCCACTGCACTGTGTTTACTCAGTGACTCAGTCCTGTGTGCGTGCTGTTTATCGCCTGACGCCTTCATAATGCTAAAGTTGTAGAAAAGAGGAAGCATGTTGTGCTTACACTTAAGCAGAAGGTAGACATTTGTCGATGATTAGAGAGAGGTGAAAGCAGACTGCAACTAATGGCGGAATATGGTGTGGGCTCATCAACTATTTATGACATTAAATCCCAAACGAAAAAGTTGCGGGATTACATGAAAGCCACTGACACCCCAAAGGCAGCGGAAAATCATCACACACTGCAGTATCATCGTGGTGAAATGATGGACAAAGTATTATATGAGTGATTCAGCTTGAAAAGATCAGAAGGAGTCACAATTACAGGCCCAATGCTACAACTGTGTGTAGGTGAGTGTGAGGTGGCAGTGCGGGTGGCGATGCACGGCACGGCGATCAGCTGATCTTTGTTGTGATAAGATGTGTGAGTGTAGGGTGGTGATTGTGGACATAATTTCACTTCTATTCAAGTATCCGGCAATATTCAAGTATCCGGCATGTCGGTGGTCCTGTGGATGCCGGATAAGAGGGATTTTACTGTATTGCAAACATAAATGGTGCTACTAATGATAATTGTAGAACTCATTTCAACTGTGATTACTGTCCTCATTTCTCTGTCTGTCAAAAAGTCAGTCATCCATTTTTAATAATGATCCTCCCAGTCCTATATTTTTCAATTTCACACTTTAAACACTTTAAACACTTTAAACACTTTATTATGTTTGTCTGTAGTACATATATAAGCTTAAGGTACAATTAATTGAAAGACAAACAGCCCCTTATGAAGCACAAGCTTTTTGGGCACACTTAATATCTACTTAATACTGAAATGTAAAACAACACTAAACTAAAAATCTAATTGAAGAAAATGTAAAAAAAAAAAAAAATATATATATATAAATAAATAGCAATAACAGAAGATTTAGGGATAAATGGCTTTGCAAGAACAGGAAGGAAAGGAGAAAAATCATAATTATACATGAGAAATAGAGAAAATTGAAGTGGAATCTGATTATAAACAAGCAAATATTTGTTTTGAGAATAATTAAACAAACAGAAATAAATATGTATATATACTAGAGGATATAAACTATTTTAGTTGCAGAGGATATGAACTATTTGGTTACAATACCAAGAAACAAAATAATAGATATTGATAAAAATTGATTGAAGTACAAGATGTGTCAGTATTGAGACAATGAATATTCTTTTAGTTTTCTCTTAAAGATATTTACGCTTAATGAATTTTTTATATGTGACAGGGTGCTATTCCATATTTTGGGACCTTTATACATTAGAGAGTGTTGGTAGAGAGTTAAGGTATGATGGGGAATCTGTAGAGAATGCCTGTAGCGTGTGGAGTGGTTATGAGTTAGGGTCAGGGTATTGTTGTTGTTGGAGTTTATCAATTTGAACATGTATGATGCAATAGAGAAGTTTGATAAGTCAGAGAGTTGAAGGATTTTCATAGATTTAAAGAGTGGAGGTGTGTGTTGGAGGAAGTCACTATTAGTCATGATTCTAATAATTTTCTTGTGGAGGATGTTTAGATTTTGTAGATGACATGGGTAGGTAGTGGACCAAATTGGATTACAGTAGGTTAAGTGTGGGTATATATGGGCATAATACATGATTTTCATAATTTCCACTGGAACAAAGTTTTTTATTTTCAGCAATAGAGCTATTGATCTAGATAATTTTAGGCAAAGGTTTGATATGTGATATTTAAAGGTAAGATTATTGTCAAATGTGACTCCAAGAAATTTTGTCTTAGAAACTTGCGTGATATCTTTATCTAATATGGTAAGTCTAGGTAAGGGTTGGTATTTGGTGGTGGTATTTGTAAATAACATGTAGAAAGTTTTAGCTGTGTTAATTGTTAGGCGATTTGCAAGACACCATTCAGAAAAGGCAGATAATTCTAGGTTGGCTCTGTAGATTAGGTCAGTGGGATTATCACCAATCATGTACAAGGTGGAGTCATCAGCAAACTGTATAGTGTTGAAAGCAGTAGAGGCATTGCTGATATCGTTGATATATATCAGGAAAAGAATAGGGCCTAAGATGCTACCTTGTGGCACGCCAAGATGTATAGGTTTGATGGTTGATTTAGAGTTACTGTAGGATGTAAAATGAGATCGGCCAGTTAAATATGATTTGAACCAATTTTCCACACAACCGCGAATACCATAGTGACGTAATTTGTCTATTAGAATGTTTGGGTCAACTGTGTCAAAAGCTTTGCTGAAATCAATGAAAATGGATATTATAGACTTATGTTTATTCAAGGCATCGTGTAGGTCAGAGGTAAACACATTTATAGCGTCAAAAGTATTTAGTCCGGGGCGGAAACCAAATTGCCTATTATTTAAGAGTTTTTGTGAATTGAGGTAGTTCATGAGGAAGTTCTTCATAATGATTTCAAATATTTTAGAGAACACTGGTAAAATAGAGATTGGTCGGTAGTTTGAGATATTAGTTTTACTTCCCGATTTATGGATAGGGATAATTTTTGCCAGCTTGAATCTATTAGGGAAAACTCCATCTTTTATTGAATCATTGAATAATTTTGAGAGTGGCTCTGCTAGAAGATTTTTGTTCTCTTTGATTATTTTCACAGGTATTTCATCCGTAGGGCATTTTTTATTTTTTAAGGCAGAAATAGCTTTTACTATGTCATTTCCTGTCACTATGGGAATATTCATGGAATTTAGGAAATTACCTCTGAGATAAGAAATGTGTGAGTTTTGAGCTCTAGGAAGCTGGGAGCTAAGTTTAGGTGCAATTTGTGGAAAATAGGTGTTGAATGCATTTGAAATTTCATGTGGAGTGTGCAGGACTGTGTCATTATAGTGTAGTGTGTGGGAGACCGTCTTGTTATTATTATTAATCTTTTCTATTTCGGTAATTAGTTCCCAAACTTTTTTTGTGTTAAGTCTAAAATTTTCAAACCTTTGTAGGTAATATTCAGATTTTTTGCGTTTGATTAAGTTATTTAGATAATTTCTGTAATGTTTGTAGTGGTCCATTGTAATTGACCCTAGTTTGTATAGTTTGTACAGCTGATATTTATGTTTTGTTGAATTTATTAATCCCTGTGTTAACCAAGGCTTACTCAGTCTTTTGGATGTGATAATTTTGGTTATTTTGGGGAAGCAGGAATAGTATATTTTATATAATTTATCCAGAAATATGTCGCAGTTTGTGTTTGTGTCACTGCTAGTGAGGTAGAGATTCCAGTCTGTATTTGATAGGGTCTGTGTGAATTTCAACCGATTTACTCTATTTTGTAGCCTAAAATCAACTTTGTGGTGAATATTGCACACTTTATCAGAGACTGGAATATTGATAAACACTGGAAGGTGGTCACTGATAGGAAAGTGGAAAATTCCAGAAGAGACCGGTTCATTGAAGTTTGTCCAGACGTGATCCAATAAAGATGGGGCTGCAGTTGTATTTATGTCTGAAAATCTTGTTGGTCGAGATATATGTGGGAAGTAATTGTTTGATTGCATAGTTGTAATGAAAGAGTTAGTAGGAGGGTGTGACACATGTTCAAGAAGGTTTATATTGAAGTCACCTATGAGTATATTCCTGTTGTTTGTGAAAAAGTTATTTGAAAGAAGATTATCAATATATGCATTAAATTCATTTACTTTAGCATGTTTACTATTTGGTCTGTAAATACAAGAAACAGAGTAGGAGGTAGTAGGTAGAATAATTTTCACACTACATAGCTCAGCATTTTCATCACACATGCAAAAATCCTTAATAATTTCACTTTGTAGGTCAATATTTACATAAATTGCAACACCCCCACCTGGAGAGTATAAAGGCCTGTGAACATGATATGACTTATAGCCATCAATTTCGTGAAGGTGAACATTATTTGCATTGAGCCAGGTTTCACTTATACATAAGATATCAGGGAGTTTGGGAAGAGATTTGATAAAAAAGATTACTTGGTCATAATTTTTGTTTAGTGAGCGGGCATTTATATGGAGAATATTGATATAGTCAGCGCTACTTCTTGGTAGCCTTTTGTATGGTACTTTATCAAATGCTTTTGTTAGGTCCAGGTATATGCAGTCAGCGCGTCTGTCTGTCTCTTGCACTATGTCCATTACTTTTGAGAAGAAGCTTATTAGATTGTTACACAAGATCATCCTTCTCTAAATCTGAATTGTCTCTTTGTTATCACATTGTTGTCTTCCAGGTATTTCACTTATCTGCTCTTGATGATGATCTTTTCATAAATCTATGATGCCACACTTGATCTATACTGGTCTATGATCTAATTTGTCTTCTTTACTTCCAGTTTTGTGATTTGGGGTAATATCCACCCATTTCCAATCTTTAGGTACTCTTCCTTCCAGCAGGGTGGCACTGATTATATTGTGTATCACTTTGGCTAGTTGTGAACAGCACTCCTTTAGAATCCAGTTCATCACACTATCAGGTCCAATTGCTTTCCTTACATCCAGCTCTTCCAACAATCTCTACTTCTGATGATGATGTTATTACCTCTTTCAGACTATTCTCATTTTCTATTGTTATCTTTTCTTCCCTAAAATCATTTTCCTTAGTAAACACTGAGTGGAAGTATCTGTTGAACACTTCTGCCATCTCTACTGGGCCTCTGACTGTTTTCTTCTCCAACTTTTTACTCTGCTGATGTCTTCTTTAATCTTCAATTTTCCATTGATAAATCTATAAAACAGTTTTGGTAGATCTTTACATTCATCCACAACATTCTTTTCGTAATTCTTCAGCTCATCTCAGCGTATTTTGACATATTCGTTCCTATTTCTTATATAATTAGTCTACAAGTAAATTTTTATTTTCCCTCCACTTGTTCCATGCTTTTCTCTCTCCAGTCTAATTTTAGCACATCTCTTATTATACCAATTCTTCTTAAATATGTTCTTCATTGATTTCTTAGTGACCCATTTCTCTACTCCTTTATTATAAATATCCAGGAAGGTGGTCCACTTTTCTTCTATGTCGCCCGTTTGAAATACTTTGTTCCAATCCACTTCATCAAAATTCTTCATAACTTCTCCAAAATTTGTCTTACTATAGTTCAACCATTCTCTCTTGTGGTCTTCTTTTCTTGTACTGATGTTTTCATCCATTACTAAGAACTGAATCAATGCATAATCACCTTTTCCTATTGGGTTTTTGTGTTTTAAATCCTCTACTATGACTTGTTCCTTGGTAAAATTTGACTGAGTCTTGATGGTGTCATTTTCTCTGAATCTCGTGTCTTCTTTAATCCACTACGCAAGAATATTTGCAATAGCCAACTCCTGTAATTTCTTCCTCCATGATGACTTGCTACTTTCTGTGGTCCAACTTTCCCAAGATACCTCTTTACAATTAATGCCTAAAGACCTGAGGGGGGTGTGGGAAATTTGACTGACCACCAGGACCACAGCTTGAACTTAAAACATGTAAAATAGCCTGTTTTTGCATGCTTATTTCTCTTAACCTACAATGAACAAGTGAATGAAAACTGTGCTCTCCCCACAATCAACTCTTTCGAATGGCCTCATCTTGAAGTCTGTTGCTGCCATGATTACGGAGATATCATGAGTTGAATGAGGCGGTGTCAGTGTACACTGAGTGTGGCTCAGCCCACTTGTCTGATTGGCTTGCCCTGGCTGTGGCTAGGGGAAAAAGAAAACAGGTGCTCTACATTTTCCATATACCCCCTACCTGGCTATTTTCTCTGCCCCCGTGCATTACAATAGCTGATAGTGTGGTTAGCATGGTATGAGCGTGGGGAGTGAAGGTAAGGAAATTCAGCAAGTGAGCTGAATCAGACGCCCTGGAATCACATTCCTGGCCATGACGGAGCCTAGCTGTAGACTGATAACCCTTGCTGTCTGACTTGAAATCAGTGTAGTCATAGCCCGGGCTAGCAAATTGGGCAGAAAATGGCATAATTTGGCTTTATTTTAGCAAAGACATCGTTCAATGTCTCCAGTCCTATAGCGGCAGGATGATGATCAACGTCCTCAGTTCTTTAGGGGGTTAAAGTCTTCCATCACTAGTACATTTTAATTTTCTTCAAGCAACTTGGATAAACATGCCCTTGTATCTTCCAGTATTCTCTTGTATTCTCTCTCTCCCCAAGAGTTGGAATAAGGGGAATATAAGTCACTACAGTATGTGGCATCTTCCCAGATTTCTTTTTAAGCTTACTTTCATTATTTCTGGCTCCCCCTCTCCACATGTAGTAGACTCCACCATCAAATCTTTTCCAACTAGGGGCATCACATCACCCTCCTTACTTTTTCTATTTCTCATCCAGAGGTTGTATTTTCCATCTCTAATATTTAAAATGTCCACATCATTCACCAGTTTTGTTTCAACATTTCCCATGATATCCATGATACCCATGATATTCTTTTAAACAATCTTTACTTCCAACACTGCTGACATCAAACCAGTTATGTTTGCATGTGCCACTTTTAATCCTCCCCCTCTGCATTGTCCTCTCTCCTGTACCACTTTCTCACCCTCATGTCTATGGCCTTCCAACAGAACCTCTTCTTCTCCACTCCTAATCTTTCTTATTTTTTTTTCATTTGTTTCTCTTCTTAATTCATTTATAGTGGCTCTCTCTTCTCTGGTCTTATCTTTTTTATCCATATTTGTATGTACTCTTCAACTCTGGCCAATTTCCAAGTTTTGCATATTATTTCTTCAGCTGCTGCTTGTAATCTAAACCTTATTTTAGTGGGATGCTGTCTACCCTCAACATATCTGCCCAATCTTCAAATTTCTTCAATCTCTTCTGCCAGCTCCTTGTCTTCTTGTATTGTTTTCACCATTTTATCCACTCACCTCTTTTCCTTCTTTACCCTTTCTTGCCTCTGTGGTACACACTCCTCCTTTAAAGCAAATACCACTACAGTCTTTTTCCTATCTACTGTGTCTCTCACCAAGTTTTCTCTCTGCTTGATCACTTTAGCAACCTTTTCTGTTGGTATGCTGACATTTACCTTAGTTTGCTCTTCCACAATCCTCCTAAAGTTGATCTTCTTTTCCTTCTATTCCTTCTTCCAAATTCCCTGCTTTACATTTAACTCATCAACCTTGTCTTCATGCTCCATTGTTTTCTTCTCATATAGTGCTAATTTTACTTCGGCAAAATCACCTATCCGCTGGGCGGACATTTCCCATGAGAGAGAGTGTGTCACGCGCTGCCGGCAGTTGTTTGCTGATCGCCGCGTCGGGCAGACACGGTCATTCTGGGTCATACGGACTCCCAAGTTTTTGCTGTTTTCTTTCAGATAAGGCCACGATACTTGTAACGCAGGTACAGTGCCTTCAACTTCGTTACCCGTTTTTGGGCCGAGTTATATTATTGGTATATCGGTCTCCACTGACGATGGAATTGTGTGGGAAGCTTACGGCTTTGTTCTCCTTATCGCAGTGCGGCAGCCATGTTGGAGTCTGGTGAAGCGTCCTCTGCCTCTCGATCCCCTTCCCCTTCTGCCCCACCTGGGTCCACTGTTCGTCCTCAAGATGACGACGACAGGCACAGGGATCATTCATCTCGTCGCTTGAGTGGGAGGCATGGTTGTGTGAGATTACGTAACAGTGTTGATGCACGTGGTTCCTGCGGCACTTCTCCTGCTCCTCCCCCTTGGTCAGTTGTGTTGGACGCCTTGGCTGATTTGCGGGGTGAAGTGGAGGCCTTGAAGGCAGACAGACGGCAACTACCACCCCCTACTGGGTCGGCGCAGGTGACTGTGGAGGACAGTACTCTGGGGGGCTGGGGTTTGTCGCCTCCTTGTTCTGCCACTTTTTCTGGTTTCTCGGCCAGGATGAGTGAGGATGAGGCAGTGTCGATGCCTGCCACCCCTGCTGACAGCACCTTAATTCAGGGCACTAAGGCCTTTGGTCCTTCTGACACGGTGGTTGCTGACATTGACAATAGAGTGGCAGAGATGGTAAACTTTCTCTTTGATAATGGTATGAGAGAGGAGGTCTACAAGGCCATGTGTGAGGACGATGTTGTCAAGAGGCCTAATAACTGCCATGCTCTTGCGCCAGTGGAATGCAACCCACAGGTGTTGGAGGCCCTGAAGCTGGATGCCAGGAAGACAGACTTCCGCTTGAAGGAGGTAAATAAGGACATCCTGCGGGCTTCAACCATTATCACCAAATCCTTAGTGGCACTGGATGATTTGGCTGAACAGGAAGGTAACCCCAAGTTGGCACATGAGGTGAGCATGCTAAATGGTGCATTGGCATTGCTAGGCAATGCCAATCACAGGAACAATTTGGCCAGGCGTTTTGTCATGAAATGCGAGATAAACTATAAATATGCTCATCTTTGTTCAGATAAGGTGCCAATTACTCGCTTTCTGTTCGGTGACGATGTGTCCCAGTCTGCCAGACAAATTGAGGAAGCGGAGAAACTGCGGAGTAAGTTCTCGCAGAAAAAGCCTGCCTTTACTAGCAAGTTCGCAGGTAAATGCCCTGGTGGATATTGGAACAAGCCTGCTAGTAGGGGATATTACGCCAGGTTCCAACCCTACGGGCAACAGGGGTATGGCTCCAGGGCTGCCCCACGACTGCCTTCCACTCGTCAGGATGTGGAGCCAAAAAACTCCAAGGGACGGGGCAGCTGCAGCAGGCAGCCCCAGTAAACTTACAGGCAAGTGCATGTTTTGAAGCTGGCAGACTACACTCTTTCCTGCATGAGTGGCGTAAAATTACCAGTGACCCTGTCATTTTGGATATTGTTCAGCATTGCCACCTTGATATTGATGTCGATAGTGTTCATCCTTTATTTTTTAATGATTTGGAATACAGGTTCAACACTGTGCAACAGGGGATAATTTCTGGAGAGATCAAAAAACTTTTACAGCTTAAAGTCATTAAAGTCACACACAAACAAACTCAGCAGGTTATCTCTCCTATTTTTTTGCGAGAAAAGAAAAATGGGGAATTTCGCCTGGTTCTTAACTTGGAGAGGTTAAACAAATACATACCATATAAACATTTTAAAATGGAAAATTTTGAACAGGCCATCAGGCTCATCAACCAGGGTGATTTTTTGGCTTCTGTCGATCTCAGGCATGCTTATTATTCTGTTAGGGTTGCAGATGAGCAACAACGATTTTTATGTTTTACATGGCAAGGTGTTATCTATCAATTCACCTGCCTCCCTAATGGCATTTCTGAGGGACCTCGGCTTTTCACCAAACTGATGAAGCCAGTATTTGCTACTGTAAGGCAGGAAGGATACACTATCACCAGCTTTATAGATGACACATTAATTTGCAGTAACTCTTACTCAGGATGTCTTCAGGCGATTCAGGCCACCATTTCTCTGTTGCAGAGATTAGGCTTTTGTATCAATATGGAGAAGTCTGTTCTCACCCCCACACAATGTATTGAATACCTAGGCAATGTTATTAACACCAAGTTCATGACTGCCTCTTTACCTGAGCGTAGACTAATCAAAATTCGCCAAGGATGTGCAGAACTTTTGTGTAAAGATGTTGCCCCCATTCGAGAGGTGGCCAGGGTGATCGGCCTCATGGTGGCTGCGATCCCAGCAGTGGAGTTAGGTAAACTTCACTACAGGAAGTTGGAGGGGGGAAAAATTGCCGCTTTGAAACAGGAGTATGGTAATTTTGACAGGCCTTTGAATATTACTGCAGACATGAAACTAGACCTTTCCTGGTGGTTAGACAATGTGGACAGACACCACAGACACATTTTTAGGCCAGGTACTGACATCGATTTATTTACTGATGTCTCCAGCCTTGGTTGGGGGGGTCATTTGGGGTGTCAGATTACAAGTGGTACTTGGTCCCTGGATGAAAAGGAGCTTCACATTAACATCCTGGAGATGAAAGCCATTCTATTCTCTTTGCAAGCATTTGAACATGAGCTGGAAGGTAGACATGTTAGAGTTTTTTGTGATAATACCACTGCCATAAACTATGTCAATGAAATGGGAGGCACAAAGTCCAAGTCCTGTAATGATGTTGCTACCCAGATTTGGGATTGGTGTCTGGAACATGACTCATGGGTTACATGCTCGCACATACCGGGGAAGGACAACACCTTGGCTGATGTAGCCTCTCGCAAGATTAATGACAGACATGAGTGGAAACTCGACTCACACATTTTAACTACCTTGTGTAATGTTTTTGGGACACTGTCCATTGATTTATTTGCCTCAAGGCTTAACAAACAGGTTAATACATTCTGTTCGTGGTTGCCAGATCCGGAGGCTAAATATTTTGATGTTTTTTCCTTGGACTGGTCAAATTTTGATTTGTCTTACATTTTCCCCCCATTCTCATTAATTGCTAGGTGCCTTCAGAAGTTACGTGCGGAGCAAGCACGAGGCTGGATGGTGGTTCCTCTGTGGCCGTCCCAGTTTTGGATGGGCATGCTGCTCCAGTTGCTAATAGACTTCCCACGTTTGATAACGAACAGGAGGAATGTTCTAACACACCCGTCCACAACAGATCCACACCCCATCATGTCCCACACGAGGCTCATGGCATGCCTTCTGTCAGGGAAAACTTGCAGAAACGAGGAGTTTCGCCGGCTGCTGCGGACATCATACTTGCCTCCTGGAAACCAGGTACTGAGAGGCAATACCGCCCACATGTCCAGAGGGGGTCGTTGTTTTGTGGTAGACGGAATGTCGATCCCACTTCTCCAACTGTAGGTCACATTGTAAATTTTTTGACGGAAACCTTTGACAGGGGTGTGGGTTATGAGTGTGTGAACACTGCGAGGGGTGCCCTGTCTTCTCTCGGCATTGTGGTGGACGGATGCAGGGCAGGAAATCACCCTTTGGTCATCCGATTCATGAGAGGGGTTTTCAATCTTAGAACTCCTCAGCCCAGGTACACTGACACTTGGGACGTCCAACCTGTCTTAGAGAAACTAAGGTCCATGTTCCCCTTACATGCATTAACCCTTAAAGAATTAACGCTAAAATTGGTTATGATGATGGCCTTAACTCAAGCTGCCAGAACTCAAACTTTACAACTACTGTTAAGCAGAGACATGCTCATTAATGAACACTCCATTTCAGTACAGTTGGGGGGCACTCTTAAACAATCCAGACCAAATTTTAACATCAACAGGGTCACATTCCATCGTTACCCTAAGGATCCACGATTATGTGTCTGTAGCACTCTCCTGAGGTACATTGATGTGACTAAAGAGCTTAGACAGGATGAGATGCCCACTGATGCCAGGCTCCTCATTAGCTTCATAAAACCCCACAAATCAGTTTCCAAAGACACTATTGCCCGTTGGGTCAGGACCATTCTCCGCATGTCCGGCATAGACATCTCAAAGTTTTCCGCTGGTAGTGTGCGGCCAGCAGCAGCTTCAAATGCTGGAGTGGCGGCTGTCCCTGTCGCATGCATTATGGCTAAGGCGGGCTGGTCTAGGGAATCTACCTTTGCAAAATATTATAATAAGAACATTGTGGCTGCTTCTGACCTCTTTCAGGATGCAGTGCTAGAATAAGACATGATTTGGGTTTGTTGCTGCACTCCAGTGTTGCAGTACACAGATATTTTAAGTATTTAGTATCTAGTACCTTAGGTTTACCTTATGATGTGAACTGTTACCATATTTCAACATTGTTTGTAGATTGGATTAAGTTGGATGCAATGTACCTTATTTTATACACCAATTGTATGATTTTCTCATGTACAAGATCCTTCCATGGAATAATAGTTATAGTACTGTTTCTTGTGGGGCATTTCCTTTTCCTCTCTACTATTGCATCCTCCCTCGTCATCCACATGGCTTTAAAGCCTCATGGGAAATGTCCGCCCAGCGGATAGGTGATTTTGCCGAAGTAAAATTAACAAAGTACACGAGACTTACCGTAGGTCAGTTGAAGTGTACTTCTAATTTTTCGAGGCAAATCACCTCTGCTGGTGCGGAGATTTCACATGCCCTCCTCTCCCTCCCTACCTTAAGCTCTACAGGTTACTTAATTTCCTAATTGGTTCATCATGTGGATGTCGAGTCCTTGCTTTAAAGTCTGCCGGCAGCGCGTGACGCACTCTCTCTCATGTGAAATCTCCGCACCAGCAGAGGTGATTTGCCTCGAAAAATTAGAAGTACACTTCAACTGACCTACGGTAAGTCTCGTGTACTTTGTTAATTTTGTGTGTAAATCATCATACACACCTTTCTAAACTCCCTTCTCAGTAGTCAAAATTTCAACCATTCTTTCCATCTTTTCCATCCTTACTTACATCTCTCGCATTTCACTCTCCAGCTCAATAAAACTTCTTCCCAACAAGCTCTCTCCAGTTCTTCTTTCATCCCCACCAAAACCAGAAAAATCCCAGTCTTTCCTTCAGAACAGTCCCCGTTGGAGGTGTAGGGGCTGAGGTTCCCTGCTCATTATGGCAGTCATCACACTTTCCCTAAAACTTTTTTGGAGACAGGACAGCAGCAAGTAACACTAGTGTGACTCCCACCACCAAGGACAGCTCTCAGTGATGTAAACAGCAGGATATTAGCAGCGGCATCTGTTGTTATCCTCACACATCTATTGTGTGTGTGTGTGTGTGTGTGTGTATTTACCTAGTTGTATTTACTACCTATTTGTGTTTTACAGGAAAAGAGCTATGCTCATGCTGTCCTGTCTCCATATCTATAAGCATCCAGCTTAACTTTAAATTAATTAATATTTGTTGCTTGTACCACTGTTTCATCTAAGTTGTTCCATATTTCTATGCTTCTATTTGGGAAACCACATTTCTTGACATCTCTTCTACTTGCTGTTTTCCTCAATTTCACTCCATGTCCTCTTGTATCTCTTGAGTCCCACACAAATAAGTCTTCTTTGTCAACTTGATCCTTACCCTTTAAAGCTCTGTATATAGCAATCAGGTCCCCTCTTTCTCTTCTTTCTTGTAATGATGGAAGCTTCAATCTCCTTAATTTTTCTTCATTGGTTAAATCTCTCAAACTTGGTACCAGTTTGGTTGCAGCTCTCTGGATCCTTTCTATTTTCCTTATTTCCTTTTTATCATGGGGTGACCAAACAGTTTTAGTCGAATTACATATTCCATCAACTTTTTCATCATCTCTTCATCCATGTAAGCACTTGCCCCCTTTCATCTTTCTTAGTAACTCATAGGTTTCCCCAACATGTTGTTTACATGTTTTTCTGGCGATAAATTATCACTTATTGTAATTCCCAAGTCTTTTTTTTTCTTTGGTTTTCTTAATTTCCACTTCTCCCACAGTGTAGGACCTTGTCAATCTTTTGCTTTTTCCTAATTCCATCACCTTGCATTTCTTTACATTAAATTCCATTTCCCATTTCTTACTCCATTTATATATCTTATTTAGATCTTTCTGTAATATTTCACAATTCATATTGTTTTCCACTCTTTTCAATAATTTTGCATCGTCTGCAAACATATCTATATAACTGTCAACCTCATCCACCATATTGTTGACATACGCCAGAAACATTACGGGGGCTAAACAGCCCCCAAGAGTTATATATCCTTATAAATTCATCCCATTTTTCCTGAACATCTGCATCTTCGGAGTCTTTCCAGTCCATGGCAGCAAATTATTTTTTTTTAGTTTTTGAAAATCAGCTTTACTATATTTAAATCTTTTCACCTTATAATTTTCATCAATGATTACATTTTCATTTTTCAGATTAAATTCCATCAACACATGTTCACTTTTACCTAGGGGGCTATCATAGTGTATAGTTTCAATAATTTCCATGTCCTTGGTAAACACTAAACCAAGTCTTGATGGTTTATCTCTTCCATTAAATCTGGTATCACAATCAACCCATTGAATCATTAAGTTTTTCGCCGCCTAGTTTAACGGTCTATTACTCCATGAGCTCTCGCTTCCAATAGTTGTCAATGTCTCCCAATTTATCTCCTTACAATTAAAATCACCAACAATAACTATATCACTACTTTCCTTCACTATTTTTTCAAGACCTTTCAACACATCTACCAACATCTCTTCTTGCTCTTCTTTTTGC
The DNA here is from genome assembly GCF_035594125.1 of Scylla paramamosain. Taxonomy (NCBI): domain Eukaryota; kingdom Metazoa; phylum Arthropoda; class Malacostraca; order Decapoda; family Portunidae; genus Scylla; species Scylla paramamosain. The sequence goes on along the minus strand of NC_087189.1, from coordinate 9,777,948 downwards.
CAAGCATTGGTCATAGGTGGCACATGCACTCTTACATAATTCATTATCCTTCCATTTCCACTTCTAATCATGACTTGTAGAACTTCAGACATGTCTTCACTTTTATTACCTTCTCCACTTTGCCACATTTTTTTTTGTCAGAATTGTCACTCCACCTCCTCCCTTGTCACTTCTATTTTTCATCCATAAATCATATTTATTATCACCAATGTCAGGAGTTCCCCATTCATTTTTCCATTTTGTCTCACATAATACAGCAACATCTGGTGTGGTTCTGTTTAATAACTCATTTAATTCCATCTTTGTTGACATTAATTCATTTACATTAGTATAACATACCTCACTTACAGCTTGATGTACCATTTCTTTATCCTTATATCTCTTACTCTTCAGAAGACTTCTCCACCTCCATTCATTTTTTTTTTTTTTTTTGTTTAGCCTTATTTACCAGCTCCTTTTGCTTCAACCTTTCAGTCTTATCTATATCCCTGTTTATCCATACATTCTTATATTCTTCATCTCCAGGCAATCTCCAAGACCCATTAATTACTTCTGCTTGTACCTGTGTTGCAAACCTTATTCTTATGGATCTCATTTTTTTCTTCTTCATGTATCCCAATTCTATGGACTCTTCCACTTACTTTAATACCTGGCTGTCTTCACCTGTCACTTTCTTCAGTAACTTATTCAACAGGTTCTTTTCCTTTTCCTCTCTTTTAATTCTGCTTACTATTTTCTTTTCCTTTAATCCAAATACAATTACTTGTTTATATTTTTCTACAGTGTCTCACTAACTTTTTCTCTTACCACTTTCTGTCAGATTTTGTTTCTCATTTTCTTGTTGTTTTATTATTTTCTTTAGTGTTTCTTCTGCAAATATAAATTCATTTAACCACTTATTTTGTCTCATTTCCACATCCTTTACACTTGCCTTCATTTCCTCATTTTCTTTCAGAACAGTTTCTACTTTTTCCTTTATTTGTTTCCTTAAACAGTCATTTTCCACCTTTAACTTCTCATTTTTATTTTCCATCTCCATCAACTTTGCCATAATAATCACCAATTCCTCACCTGTCACCTTTTGGTGTCCCTCCAATGTCTTTATTCTCTTCACTAACTTGTCCATCAATTTTTCCATACATAAAATTTTTCTATACTGCAATCTATAATATAGTTATCTTTCTTCACCAGTAAAACCTTCAAAGGACTCCCATTCTTTTGGGGTGTCGCCCTATGCCATTTTGTCCAAAGTGTAAACAAACCAACCAAACTCTCCTAGAGACAGGATAACTATACTCATGCACTATTTCTCCCCTCCCTATTTACCACCTAGGTATTCCTGGGTCTTCATATCATAACTTGTTCCACCATGAGTGATTTGTGTTATTCCTTCACTTCTATATGTAGAGCACTAGGAAACACGTCCTGTCAGCTCTGCCACCACTGTTTGTGTGTGTGTATGTGTGTGTGTGTGTGTGTGTATTTACCTAGTTGTATAATACAGGGTTCAAGCAGGGCTCATAGTGTCCTGTCTCCATATCTATATTTATCCAGCATTTCCATAAATTTCTGCATGTTAGGTGTTGTAAACAACCTCCTCATTTAGACCATTCTAGATATCCACAGTTCTATGTGGAAAATTGTACTTCTTGATGTCCCTCAGACACTGACTAATCCTGATCTTCTTTGGGTGCTTCATCATCTTCCAGCAACACCAAGTCCTGCTTATCTATCTTCTCAGTGTGGTTAACTATTTTGTACATCATTAGATCTCCTCTTTCACTTCTAACTTGCAAAGTTGACAGTCCCATTTCCTTTAACCTCTCTTCATATGTTAGGTCTTTCAGCTCCAGTACCATCCTTGTAGCTGCCCTCTGAATTCTTTCCAAATTCTTTATGTCTTTCTTCACATGCAAAGACCACACCACTGCTGTATATTCTAGCCTGGGACATAGCATAGTGGCTATAATTTTTTCATAATAGTCTTATCCATGTAATGAAATGCCACCCTAATATTTGTTAACATCCTGTACGTCAAGCCAGATATCTCACTTATATGCTGTTCTGGGGTCAGGGTATCTTGAAAAAAAAAAAAAAAAAAAAAAAACAATCCTAGGTCTTTTTCCTCCTTGCTCCTCATTATTACTTCCTCCCCCATTTTATAGTCCCATGCAGGTCTTCTCTTACTCTTTCCCAATTCCATCACATGGCATTTCTTAGCAGTGAATTTGTTTCCACTTCTTGCTCCACCCATAAATCTTGTCAATATCTCTTTGCAACTCCATACAATCAATGTGGCTCTTTAACAATTTTGCATCATCAGCAAACAGATTAATATAACTGGTCAAACTCTCCTGCATATCACTGATGTATATTTGGTACATAATGGGTGCTAACACTGACCCCTGTGGTACTCCACTTGTTACATTACTCCAACATGAACAGGTGTCCCTGATCACTGTTCTCATTTCTCTATCCTTTAAGCAGTCTCTCATTCATTTTAGCATTGTCCCTTTCAGTCCTTTTATATGTTTAATCTTCCACAATAGTCTTTTATGTGTAACTTTATCAAAAGCTTTTTTTGATGTCCAAGTACACTGCATCTACCCACCCATCTTTGTTTTGTACTTCATCTATTACTCTTGTATAGAAACTTAGAAAATTTGTCACACATGACCTTCCAATTCTGAAACCAAATTGACTATTTGTTATAACTTCATTCTCTTCCAAATATTTCATCCACTTTTCCTTCATTACTATTTCACAGATCTTCCCCACAACACTAGTTAGTGAAACTGGTCTATAATTTAGTGGCTCAGTCCTCTTTCCTCCTTTGTGTATTGGCACTATAATTGCTCTCTTCCACTCTCTTGGTACTCTTCCCTCTATCAGCAAGCTGTTAATCACATCCCAAATTGGCTCCACTACTTGTTTTCTACATTCCTTTAGTGTCCAACCTGACACTCCATCAGGCCCCATTGCTTTCCTGACACCCAACTTCTCTAACAATTTGCCAATTTCATGTTTTTGCACCAAGACTTCCTGTAACCCCCCTGCCTTACCTCCTCATTTGGTTCTGTAAAATACACTTCCACACTGAACACAGACCTGAAACTCTCATTCATAATTTCACTCATCTCTTCTGCTGTTTGATATATCCTTCATTCCTTTACTATCTTGTTAATGGTCTCTCTGCTTGTCATCTTTCCATTGATATATATGTAAAAAGGCTTAGGCTCTTCTTCACATTTCTTTACCACATCCTTTTCAAACTGTTTCTCCTCCTCTCTTCTTATTCTAATATACTCATTCCTTGTTTCCTTATACTGCTCTCTATTATTTTAATTTCTTTTGTTTCTTCAGTTTCTTCCAAGCTATATCCTTTCTCTTCTTAGCTTCTGCATATCTGGCATTATACCAGATATGTTTGCTCCTCTTTACTTTATATACAGATACATACTTCTGCACACCATCATTGTACTTTTTCAGGAATGTTTCATATTTCTCTTGCACTGTCTTGCCTTCCATAAGTCTCTTCCAATCAATACTTCAAAAGAATTTTCTTAACTGTAAAATTTGTCTTTGCATGATTTAGTCTCCCATTTTTATAATCCTCCTTACATGGTAGAACCTCCCAATTTTGCAGTACCACTTCTGAAACCACATGGTCACTTTTTCCCATTGGGCTTAAGTATTTAATGGTTGGACTGAGCTCTGTTTTTTTTTTTTTTGTGAATACCAGGTCTAGCATAGATGGCTCCTCCTCCCCTCTGTATATTGTAAATTCCTCCACCCACTGGTCCATTGCATTCACCATAGTTAACTGCAGCATTTCTTCACTCCACGGTCCAGCATTTCCATTAACTTCCATCTCCTCCCAGCTTACATTTTTGCAGTTAAAGTCTCCCACTAGTAGTATTTTACTGTCCTTCCTTATCATGTTGTCTAGGCACTTCAACACTTCCTTTTGCACTTCCTTGTGACCCCCCAGCCTCCATACATTAATATGATCCTCCTCCTTTCTCTCCCACTGGTCCTGATTGTTATACCTATGACCTCCACCATGCCATCTCCATATTGCACTTCTTCCACATTTATATCATCTCTAACCATTATCAGTACTCC
>NC_087189.1:9758823-9763823 GCF_035594125.1 Scylla paramamosain | reverse complement strand
AAAGAGAAGTACAAATGCAAGACAAACCTCCTCTCACCAGCAGAGCATCGCGACACTGAAATGGCCACACCAGCATCTAGAGACAGAACCACAAGAGACAAGTGGCTGGGTCGGGAGGGACACTGCACTGATCTTCCATTACAACAGATCCTTTATATTCAAGCAGGTCAGCATGGGAAGGCAGGCGAGAGTCCACACGCGAGGTGGAAAATTCAACGTCGAGACGGGCAAATATTAACTATGGGTGAAGGTCGTTAGTCAAATAATGATTAATTTCACATATTAATAATCTCACACGAGAATATTATTACTATAAATGATTACCCAATTATCTGGAATAGATAAATCTCTTGAACACGTGATGCCAGAATGATGGAGGAGGAGGAGGAGGAGGAGCGAAGGTGACGATAGGGGGAGAAAGGCAATAATGGTGTGGCAATGAAAAGGCGGTGGTGGCGGTGAAGGAGGGCTGTAGCTGAAGGGGAACACAACCGGCAGTAAGAATAGAAGGGTTAAAGGGTCAACTGTGGGGAGGCGTGGTGTGGCAAGTGGTGGTGAGAGGAGGAGGAGGGAGAAGTGGTGAGAGAGAGGCTGATGCTGTGTTTGCTTAAAATGGACAATACTTATTTTTATGTAATGATTTGTGGCGTTATTTATTTACTTTTGTATCATGTTACTGCTTATTATTACTTTCTTACTGACTGACTGACTGACTGACTAAGTGTAGGGTTCCGAGACATGTGGAATGGTAGAGAAGGATGAAAAAAAGTGGTTCAGACTTTTAGTGGGATTCTTAGGAACGTAGAAGAATTGCAAGGAATGGTAAGATAACTCAGAGATGGGGGGTAGTGTTGGGTAAGGATTGTAAGGTCACGAAAGCTAAATATAATGGTGAGGGTCATGGGCAACATTTTGAGGAAAGGTCACAATTCATACCACATTCCCCTCGTCCACTCCAGCCTTATGTAGAGCCCTCATGTTATGGCGATCTGTGTATACAAGTGCCACGTACTTCGTCAGTCCTTCGCCTGGGCCAAAAAACGGAAACGAATTCAAAGAATTCAATTCCAGTGTGAGAATACCGATAGTGGAAGAGAGTTACTTGTAACGGTATATGCTAGGCAACTAGGCCTAAGGCCATACAGCTCCCGACGCCTCATCTGAAACCTGACCCCAATCCAATGTACACTAACTAAGATTGGTGGGTTCAGGAGTGAATGCAAAAATACTAACAACACATTATGAAAACGTTCTTGGCACAAAGAAGTGGCCGTGTTCATGACGTGTACCATATACCTACGTCCCTACTTCATAACCATGGGGAAGGACTTTCGCTCTGCAGGCATTATGTTATTGTAGCAGCAATGTCATAACAAGCTAATCGTTATTATTCCACACACTTGACCTTTGCTGAATATCATTTAAGTATTTTTTTCCTCATATAAAATTAATCAATGAGTGCACGCGGGCCACACTAAATCAACTGGCGCGCGGGCATACAGTTCAATCACACTGCTCTAGACATTTTTCTTTCCCACTCGACATAAATATAAACAACCAGAACGATCGCTTTTGGGGGATGGAAAACGAGTTTACCAATGACTCATCATAATAAAATATGCGGTACTACCATAGACAGCACCCTATCAACGTACTCCTGGCTTGTTCATGAACACAGGTAGCTGTTGATAGGAAGCCTTAAATCACATCAGCCGCTTGAAAAAAAAAAAAAAAAAAAAAACACGCCAGAGTTCAGCCGTGGACTCGCGCGTCATCAGCATCATCACCCAGTTGATTTGTCCAATTTTCCCTTATTGTTATTCAATAGCAATAAGAGAAAATGGAAAAAAAAAACTGCAAGGATAACCATGGTAACAGAAGGAAAATAAAGGAAAACATACGCACACTTGACAACTTGAAAAAAAAGTTTTGTCTTAGGTGGCGGTGAACAAACTCACCATATTAAATAAACTTGTTATGGCCAAATGGAGCATATATAAGCACCATATCTAAAAAAAAAAATAATAATAAAAATGTAATTCATGGCAAACCAGATATCCTTAGACCAAATGCATGAAAAAAGCCAAAAATTATATTTTGGCCTAAAAAAGGGAAATCTGGCAGTCCTGATCTCCGACAACGTGACGTCATGCGCGGAAAATTGAAAAAAAAAAAAAATTGAAAAAAAAAAAAAAGTGTAACAAAATTGGGCTTGCTGGGTTCTCTATACTGTGCCTGGCGCTTTCAAGAGAGGCATCAGTCAATCAGACTCCGGCTACCATGCGACTCCTATAAGAGTGCACTTCTCGTAAAGGAGCGCCGCACTCCTGCAGCAGTGACCCCTGGTACCTCAAATCCCTATGATAGTCACTAACTGATTGGGTTGTTCAGTTTTCAATGCCCCTCACAGGTAATTGTTCATCATGTGATGAGAGGAAGAGGAGGAGGAGGAGGAGGAGGAGGAGGAGGAGGAGGAGGAGGAGGAGGAGGAGGAGGAGGAGGAAGAGGAGGAGGAGGAGGAGGAGGAGGAGGAGAATAAAAACAAAGTCCAAACAGCAAAAGTTCCTGAGGTCTTTAATGGGCTGTTTGGGTAACTACTCTACGCTAACTAGTGGAAGAGACAAACAGGATAGCACAGAAAGAGGAACCAAACGAATACAAAAGAAGTCCAAACAGTAACAGACCAAGAGGTCCTTGTAAGTCTGTTTGGGTAACTATTCTACTCTATTAGTGGTAGAGAAAGGATAGCAGAGAAGAAGGGTCCTTCCATCCCCCACCCCCTATCCCTCCAGGCAAGGCTCACCTGAAAAAGGAAATGGTACCATGTTGTACAGAAAAAAAACAACATAGAGTGTGAGAGGAAACTAAGAAAGACAGGAGGACTACTTCGACAACATACAATCTACATGCCAGCACGGACAGTACGGAGTGAACGTGTTCGTTATTCAGACATGAACAATGACAACCGTGAATTAGTGTCTACATACTTGTCAAGACAGGTTTTCAATGAGTGAACAGTGCCTGAGTTAACGACGCTTGATGGAACACAATTCCACATATTTATGACACGATTGAAATAAAATGTTTGGCTTCATTTGTTTGAAATCGCTTACCTATTATTTGCTATTGTTTCTTGTAATATTAGACATGTTGAATCTTAGGAAGAATTCCGGTCTGATATTTGTGAAAGCCTTAAAAGTTTAGTAAAGCAATATCAGATCCCCTCTTAGCCTGCGTTTGGAGAGGGAGAATAGATCTCGTTCTTTAAGGCGTTCCTTGTAGGGTTTATTGCGAAGCCTTCGAGTAATTTTCGTTACTCTACGAGTATTTCGTATTGTTTTTTTTCTTAATCTCTCAATATTCCTTTTATAACAGGATGACAAAACTGTACATTGTATTCAAAATGAGGACGTACAAGTGAGTTGTACAAGGTGAGATTTTTTTTTTCAGATTGGAAGGTGAAAACTATTAATTTATTGGCAATTTCAATGACTTCGGTGCATTGTTTGCTTGGTTCAAGATCTGTTGTCACTAAAGCTCCCAGATCTTTCTCAGGATCCAAACTTTTGATTGGGGATTACTTTTTATAATTTTCCTGCCGATTGCTATTTCCAATATTTGATACGTGGCATTTATCAAAATTAAAGTTATAAGCCACGTTTCACACCATTCAATGAGAGTGTATGCATCATTTTGCAAAATTTGACGCTGGTTTGGTGTCAGTCTTGTTAGCAATTTTAGTGTCTGTGAATTTTGACAGTTTACTTCTGATTCCTTCGTCTATGTCATTCATATATATTATGAAGAGGATCTGCCCTAAGATTGAACATTGAGGAACGCCACTGCTTACATTAACCCAATTTGAAGAATCAGAGTTTCTGGTGACCCCGCACTACAATATATATTGTACTGTCAAAAAAGAAGAAGAAAAAACGAAAAAAAACAAAACAAAACAATAAGGAAGAGGAAAGAAAAAAAAGGTAGAATAAGTAAAAAGAAAGAAGAAATGGAGATGAATGAAGTATGGAGAATAACAAACGATCATACTACACGGGAAAGGGAAGATAATTGGCACTTGATATCGAGGAAACCGAGGAAACACAAACAAGGACACAGGACCCAAGCACTCCACAACAGGAAGACGGCCATACAACCTGGGAAGGCAGCCTGGGTCAAGGAGGGATTAACGGTAATGATAGCAGGGGCAAGGCAGAGAAAGGATTTGAAAGGGAAAGTAGGCCAGGAGGCGTGAGGCACCAAGAAGGACAAGGCAGCCTACGCCCACTTAACGCTCCGCCTCCAAACTGCCCCTACCCTCTGACTGGCTTCTGTATCAAGCACCACGCCTGTGGGCGGATCACATGCATAGATGAGCAATGTGAATAGTAGATACGTAAAATGTTATGAAAATTACGATAGTTTTTTTAGAGAAACAGGCAGTCCCAAACGACTGTATATTATAGCGTGTAACAGTGGAATAATTCAGTAGCGGAGAGTAGCACAGACCCAGAGGTTCCAGAGGGCCTGACCAGAGAGGGGTCGAAAGTAAGTGCAGTTTGAAAGCGTAATGCAGTCTATAAATCAATGATCTTATTAAAGGAGGAGCAGGATTTTTAACTGATGTTTTATGTTTGTTATGACAGGTGTGTATGATGTACGAAGATTTACTCAGTCATGGAATGTTTATAGTAAGTGATGTGTTGCAGATATCACGTGTGTTTTTCTAACTGAACATTAATGGCGCCGACTGAATATTTGTTGTGTTTGAGCATTTCATATTGTCTGTGTTTTGCACGATGACTGCGCTGATCAGTGAATATGTTGAAGAAATATAAGGTAACACTTAATAACTTTGAATGATTTGAAGGTGAATGCGAGTGAGAAATTTTGAGTTGTAAGAAATGTAAATAGTAGTTATTAATTAAAATATGAAAATGTTTGTGAGTTTTCCAGTAGCCTTTATAAACCAATTCTTTGCAACATCTCGGACCACGACACGT
>NC_087189.1:9731323-9753823 GCF_035594125.1 Scylla paramamosain | reverse complement strand
TCTCTCTCTCTCTCTCTCTCTCTCTCTCTCTCTCTCTCTCTCTCTCTCTCTCTCTCTCTCTCTCTCCAATACATTCCTACTTTTAAAACTCTTCGTCAGCCTTCGGGAATCCTAAAACTGCAACAAACTGCCAGCAACACACTCAGTCCCTGTGCTTCCCTGAGCAGTAAAGGGCGGACGTTGTCATCTCCCGGCGTTACTCCTTCGAGACGCACAGTACAATATGTAAGTTCGTGTAGCGTCTTCATATTGACCGAAGAGATGAAGAATGTATGTCAGTACGTATATCAGTATATCTTTGACCTTCTGTCTGTCTTGTGTGGGTGGGTGCGTGATTGGATGGGAGTCTCTGTCCCCAGCTTATGTGCAATTTTGTGTATTGAAATGTATCTGTTTGTCTGTCCGTTTGTCTATTATTTCACACACACACACACACACACACTATCTCAACATTTGCTTTTTCCAAATGTCGCATGAAAGAAAGAAGAAAGAGGAAGAAAAGTGTGCACGATATATATGCATGTGTATTGTGATGCAAGACATCCAATTTTCCAATTTAGTACCTTCTGTACTATCCTGTATCTCCCAATAATAGTTAAAGTAGAATAATTATCCAAACAGCCTCGTCAATACCTCAAGGTTTGGTCTTCCGTTGCATTCCTTTGTATTCCTTTGTGTTCTTTCCTCCTCCTCCTCCTCCTCCTCCTCCTCCTCCTCCTCCTCCTCCTCCTCCTCCTCCTCCTCCTCCTCCTCCTTCTCCTCCTCCTCCTCCTCCTACCTGCTGCTGGATGTGATGGCTCATGAATAACATGTGAATATGTTCTTAAACCACTCAGTGAAATCATAATTCGAGCTGAGAGAGAGAGAGAGAGAGAGAGAGAGACAGAGAGAGAGAGAGAGAGAGAGAGAGAGAGAGAGAGAGAGAGAGAGAGAGAGAGAGAGAGAGAGAGAGAGAGAGAGAGAGAGAGAGAGAGAGAGAGAGAGAGAGAGAGAGAGAGAGAGAGAGAGAGAGAGAGAGAGAGAGAGAGAGAGAGAGAGAGAGAGAGAGAGAGAGAGAGAGAGAGAGAGAGAGAGAGAGAGAGAGAGAGAGAGAGAGAGAGAGAGAGAGAGAGAGAGAGAGAGAGAGTTCTAGGCCAGAGAGCCACATCAGTCCCCTCTCCCCCCACCCAAGCAACCCGCTTTCAGCAACCATTCTGTAGACGCATCACGGGACCATTTTTAAGAGCAATATTGGATGACCACTTGGGGAGCCACACTTCACGGCCACACGCGGGTCTGTCAGGGGGAAGGGGCCGGGCAAGAGGGCCAGGCGGACCATACCAGCGTGTAGGGGCAAAAGATATCACGGCAAAAAGGATTAGAGGTGAGGCTATATTTTAATGCTCTACATTATTAAAGACAAAAAATGGTTTCTATCAATGAAAATATGGAAAACAACTTAAATTTTTATCCTTTCTTCAGACAAATTAAAAGGAGATGGCGGAGGTGAGGCTGAAGTTTAGCCCTATTTATTGTTAAAAATTGTCCTCTGTGTGAGGAATATAATAACAGTATGATTTTTTCTTTTCTTTTCTGGGCAAACCTGCTTGTCGGCTAGAAAACACATAATAGCAAAAAGACGGCAGACAAAAAAGAGAATAGTGTTTTACAGAGTACATCATTAAAAAAAAAAAAGTTGTATAAATCAAGATATGAAGGAGTGTAAAATGACCCTTTTTTTTCGCCTACGGACACACGAGGAACACACTTGTCAAGTTAAGTGAACATAAAGTGGAAATGCTGAAGAAGAAGAAAATAATGGAGGAACACTAAACCTTTCACGAGAATGGAACTGTTGATATTACTGGGATCTTTATCTATTTTTTCTAGTGTACATCATTGGTCCCAGACTACATCACCACTACTACATCATTCCGTTGCAGCGTAAAGGGAGAGACTATAGTGGTGATGATGTCACTGTATTTATGCTCTCCAACCTGCATCACTTTAACAAACTTTAGGCGCTGTATCATTACAAACAACCCATCACCCACAGCAGAGTACCACACTAACATCCGACATTACCTCACCCTCCTGAGCCAATAACCTGCAGGGAGTGCCACAGCCCCGCCAGGCTACTATAGAATACAAGCAATCACCCTGAGAGCGCACCCCGTCACGTGGCTCACTCTAATAGAAGCTTACAGTGTAGGGAAGCTGCCTCTGAGCGTCACATAATCCTGCACGCCATCCAGACCACGCTACGCTACGCCTCCTCCTCCTCCTCCTACTGCTCCTACTCCTCCTCCGCCTTATTCCGACCACTTGCATTCCTCTTTGACATCCAAACTGCACGCCCCACGCAGCGCACGCAAACACTGGCTAGTCGCCGCACATTTGGCCGTTTGCTATGGCTCACGACACCCACACTGTTGCGCGTCACAGAGAGAGAGAGAGAGAGGAGAGGAGAGAGAGATGGAGAGAGAGAGAGGAGAGAGAGAGAGAGAAGAGGAGAGGAAGAGAGAGAGAGAGAGAGAGAGAGAGAAGGAGAGAGAGAGAGAGAGAAGAGAGAGAGAGAGAGAGAGAGAGAGAGAAGAGAGAGAGATGAGAGAGTAGAGAGAGAGAGAGAGAGATTCATGGCAAAAAGTAAATCCTTTCATACAAAATGCACCACATTAAGCGCCCTCCAGCGTAAGACTGTATAATTATCAGGCAGGAAGCGCGGCAGTAAACACGTCAAGTCTATGGAGAAGGCAGGGCGTGTTTCACTTGCTGGTCTTGCCCTCTCACTTTTTTATATATGTTCTTTTTTTTTTCTTTTCTTTTTTTTTTCGTTGCGTGGATTGACAAGGTGTGGAATAATAGTAAGAAAATACAAATATACAAAAACTGAATTGGTGTCACTACAGATGATAATCCTGCTCTTTACAACAACAACAACAACAACAACAACTACTACTACTACTACTACTACTACTACTACTACTACTACTACTACTACTACTACTATTGCTACTACTACTGTTATTAACATTCACCTATTAAGACTCAGGAAAGATTTGTCTTTCTCCAACCCTCTGTGCTTCTTAAAAACATGGAGCTGCATTTGGAAATAAAAACTCAAATAGCTGAACACAAAAATCATTTAGATGCAAAAGATATTGGACGGTTCAACTTGAGTAAACTGGAGTAAACAATGCAATACATGTTTAATTTAGAGTAAGTATAAAATGGTATTCTTACATTTGCATATAGCCACTATTTATACTCACGCTCTCATATCTTCTTGGCGAATGGCAAACAGAGGAACAAAAAAAAAAAAAATCTTTTCAGTTGCCGTTTCCATACATACAGACAAAAAAATAAAAAAAATTAAAAGTCAATAAAAAAACTAAATATGTTTCTGGAAGTGCCTCAATACTCTTAAAACAACTAGTCACAGGAAGGGGAAAAAACAGAAACAGGCAGAGAATTCCAGAATTTTACCAATGAAAGGGATGAAAGAATGAAGATATTGCTTGACTCCTGGACTGTTGAAAGGGAACGGAATAAAGGTGAAAGTCTTGTGTAGCGTCAGCGTGGGGAAGGAGAGACGCATGCTGATGGCAAATTCTGAAGAGCAGTAACCATAGAAATAACAACACAAGACAGACTTCCCACATTTTTTTCCATCTTCATATACTTGTGTGCATTTTTTGTAGCATATCAGTGTATTTGTCATCATATCAGTGTATTTGCTATGGTAAGCTCAGCAGGTATGAAATGTTCTCCAAGGTATGCATTAATTCGTCCATTTATTTATTTATTTATTTATTTATTTATTTATTTATTTATTCACTTATTTACTATCTATTTATTTCATATTCTGCTTTTCATTACCACATCGTATTGAGAGGCACTTTTGTGACTCACTGTTTCCTTTACATTGAGAAATTACTTGTTTATTACAGTACAGCATAAAGCAAGTGTCTGCAGTGAGTCAGACACTTTGCCAAGCAGCCTTACCTTACATGCACATGGAAAAACATAGGCAAGCATGACAGGCTTCACTTAAATGTCAACCTAAAAATGGAAGGACGTACACTGCGCTACAAAAACTGCTCCGTCCCCTTCACTCACCGGTAAATATGAAGTGGCTATCATAAGAACATAAGAAATAAAGGAAGCTGCAAGAAGTGACCAGGCTTACACGTGGCAGTCCCTTTATGAAATATACCTACCTATTTCCATCTATTTTCCCCATCCATAAACCTGTCTAATCTTCTCTTAAAGCTCTCTAATGTCCTAGCACTAACAACATGATTAATGAGTCAGTTCCACTCATCTACCACTCTATTCGAGAGCCAATTTTTACATTCTCCTTCCTAAACTTAAATTTTCCAAGCTTGAACCTGTTATTTCTTGTTCTACCCTGCATGCTGATCCAAAGAATTTTGCTTACATCCCCCTTGTTATAACCCTTATACCACTTAAAGACTTCTATCACGTCCCCTCTTAACCTACGTCTCTCTAAAGAATGTAAATTTAATGACTTCAATCTCGCCTCGTAAGGAATACTCCTCATCCCCTGTATCCTTTCTGTCATTCTCCTCTGTACTGATTCTAATAGACCTATATCTTTCCTGTAATGTAAGGACCAGAATTGCACAACGTAGTCTAGATGAGGTCTGACCAGCGACAAGAATATCATTAATATTACTTCCGGCCTTCTACTTTTAACACTCCTAAAAATGAATCCTAGTACCCTATTTGTCCTATTTCTAGCCCCTATGCATTGTTTTCCTAGACGGAGTTCAGAGCTAACTATAATTCCTAAATCTTTCTCGTACCCTGTAACTACCAGAGATTGTTCGTTTAATGTGTACCTACTGTGTGGGTTTCCTCTACCTACGCTAACTACTTTGCATTTATTGATATTAAATTGCATTTGCCATAGGTCCGTCCATTCATTCATCCTAAATCTGCCTGCAAGGCGAAGGCACCCGTTTCTGATCTAATTAATCTATCTTTGTGTCATCCGCAAATTTACTAACATCACTACTAATTCCACTAACCAAGTCATTGATATATATTAGAAATAACAATGTCCCTAATACTGATCCCTGTGGCACCCCACTGATTACATGACCTCACTCGGATTTCGAGCCGTTTATTACAATTCTTTCTCGCCTGTCGCTAAGCCATGACCCTATCCAGCCTAACACCTTCCCATCTATCCCGTGTGCCCTAACCTTTCTCAGGAGCCTTTCATGGGGTACCTTGTCAAATGCTTTACTAAAGTCCAGATACAAGATATCATAACTATCACCATTATCTACTGCCTCGTACACTTTACTGTAAAAACTTAACAAGTTTGTCATGCAAGACTTCCCCTTCGTGAAGCCATGCTGTGATTGATTTATCAAGTTATATTTGTCTAAATGTTCCCTAATGTTCCTCGCTCTTATTAACTCTAATATTTTACCTATAATTGAATTTAAGCTGACAGATCTATAGTTAGACGCTAAAGTTTTATCTCCTTTCTTAAAGATGGGTACTACATTAGCCTGCCTCCACATTACTGGTACCTCACCTGACTCAAGTGATTTCCAAAAGACAGAAACTAACGGCTCACTAATAACCTCTTTGCATTCCTTAAGTATTCTGGGATATATTTCATCAGGTCCTGGTGTCTTGAACTTTTTTAGCCTATCTATCTCCTGTTCCACTATCTCTCTACTTATGGAAATATCTGTCAGCTTCTCATTCTCATCTGCTCTAAACATCTGTTCACTATCTGGCATATCCTGCATGTTTTCCTGGGTGAAGACAGATAAAAAATACTCATTCAGAAATTTACTAATCTCCTCTCCAGAACTAACCAGCTCCCCATCTGATGCCTTTAATGGACCTATAGTATCTTTATTCTTCGTCCTCTATTCCTGATAAAATCCCTTGGGATCCGTCTTCACATGCCTGGCTACACTTAATTCATAATTGCCCTTAGCTTTCCTCGTTAACTTCATGACTGTTCTAACTAATTCATTATATTGTGACCTTAAAACTTCTTCACCTGCCCTTAATGTCCTATATATACTTCTCTTCCACCCTATATAATGTTTTAATCTAGCAGTCATCCATTTAGGATAATTTTTCTGTGATCCTATTGCCCTATACGGGATATATGCTAACTGACCTGTATGAACTTTATCTACGAAATATTTATACAATTCATCTACATTTACTTCACCTAATTCCCTCATCTCGGCCCCTACCATCCTCTCTACTCGCTCATCTACTCGCCTCGACCTCACCTCTCTCATTTCAGCATGACCTGACATTCCACCATACTCACACCCATATACCCCTCCCTCTCTCCTCCGCCCCTTCGGAACACATCTTACCTCCTCTTGTCCTACACCCTCACACCTCACCTCACCTCTCACATCTTGCCTTATCTCTCTCAACTCCGTCCCGGACCTGACCTCACCCTGCATCCGTTGCCAGTCAACTCCTTGGAGGTAACTTTTTAATTCCTCAAAATCTGCTCTCCTAAAGTCAGGTATTTTACTAGTGTTTTTGCTTCTAAAAGTTTCTTCCCATTTTAAATTGTATCTAATTCCCTTATGGTCACTGTTACCTAGCTGTCCTCCAACCTCTACCTGCGTGACTGCTTCCTCCCTGTTAGTAAGAATTAAATCTAGAATATCATTCCCCCTTGTGGGTTCTACGACTACCTGTTTTGAGAAATTATCCTGAATTACCTTAAGAAATTCTGCTTCCTTGTTGCCCACCATCAGACTCCAGTCGATATTCCTAAAATTAAAATCTCCTACCACGCATACCTGACTGTACCTGCCTGCTCTATTTATTTCCTGCCACAGTGAGGTGTTAATTTCCTTTGTACTGGTCGGTGATCTGTACACTACTCCCACTACTGTACACTACTGTACTACTACTGCTTTGTTATCTGTTTTAAATCTACTGTTAATACAACACTGTAATGTGTTCCTAACGTATAACGCGACGTCTCCTCCTCTCCTGTTTTCCCTATCTTTATAGAACAATGTATAACCATCTATCTTGACCTCTGGATTAAATACTTTTCCTCACATATCTAACCAAGTTTCAGTTAAAGCAATGATAGCAAATTTCTCTACACACACTATTCTTCTAAGCAAGTCTATTTTATTCAAAATACTGCTACATTTTGTGTGGTAAATACTTAAGCTATTTCTCACCTTCCCTGAGCTAGCTACCTTTCTAGATTTAACTAATTTCTCCTATGTTTACTCCTCACAACACCTTCTTCCCACAACCCTTTCCCGTATATGAAGTGAGTTATGGCAAATAATTGGCGCATTTTGTGCGCTCGAGCTCGATCTGTAGTGATGAGGCGATAGTTGTGCGAGTTGCGAGGCAGAAACCTTCGCCCACATGCCGATAAATCGAAATATGCAAAATACAGCAAAAAAAGGTGAGTCTCACGAAGAAATTAAATAAAATAACAAAGATACGCCTTCAAAAGTTACCAAGAAGTGTTTCCGAAAATGAAATCGAAACTTTTATTTTTTTTTATTTACTTATTTATTTTTTTGTATGTAGGAAGCTGCAACAAACGTTATGACGCTAAAAAGTTACCTTAGGTTAGGTCACAAATATCATGGTGGTAACGCTTCCCGGGAAATCAGAGTTAAAAATAATATCAATACCAATTGAACAAAGAAAATATAAATATCTTTTCTCCATAGAAGGAAAGTTTTTTTTTTTTTTTATGTGGAAACCAAATTCTCACTAAATGATATGCGTTACAGTAATAGTTTCCAAGGACACTTTATCATAACGTGCAAAATATTATTAATCTACATAACGGTAAAACACAGTAAAGGATAAATAGACATATAAACTAGATCTGATATTTCTTACCTTAAAAAAGACCTCAAGTGAATATTCCCATTATTGTGGAAAGTTTTTTGTAATTGCATCTTTCCTTTCTTCACTCATATATTCGTACATACAAATATATATATATATATATATATATATATATATATATATATATATATATATATATATATATATATATATATATATATATATATATATATATATATATATATATATATATATATATATATATATATATATATATATATATATATATATATATATATATATATATATATATATATATATATATATATATATATATATATATATATATATATATATATATATATATATATATATATATATATATATATATATATATATATATATATATATATATATATATATATATATATATATATATATGACAGCTAATTGTTAGGTTTCAATTGAATCACTAAGTAAATTTTTATACAAAAAAAAATGACACCATTATAGAAAACATATGATTTCGTATCCTTCTTTTCTCTATGCATACATTAAAATAACCACACGAAGACTGGAATACAAAAATTTTAGTTTTGAAAAAGATTCTCGGTTAATCCTCAAAGGACTTTTTTCCCTGTAAGATGTTGCAATGAACATTATAGACTAAATTTACATTCTGTCTTCTTTCACATATATACCCTAGGAAGGCAGAAACATGGGAGACAAAAACAACGCACTGGAAAAAGGTTTAAACTAATCCTTCAATGGATAACACTACTGACACGATACCATGGAAGCACATCCTTTCTTTCCTTCACAGATTCGTGGGAAGCTGACAGGAGAAAGGCAGGCAACAGGTTTCCGTTGAAATGAAAAAAAAAAAATCCAAAATAGAGGGCACATGATGTAATGAAGCAGGTACTCACTTTCCTCCTGCATGTGTTGGGAGTGTTCACCGCGGCACCACCTGCCATCCTTTCCTGAAAATATCAAAACATCCACATAAAAAAGTGATGCAGCTTCACTATTCTAAAAAGAGCTAAAAATGAAGCATCATAAACAGAACCACCAGAAATCATTTACTGCATGAGTTAACAAC
Source organism: Scylla paramamosain (assembly GCF_035594125.1). Lineage (NCBI taxonomy): Eukaryota > Metazoa > Arthropoda > Malacostraca > Decapoda > Portunidae > Scylla > Scylla paramamosain. The sequence goes on along the minus strand of NC_087189.1, from coordinate 9,744,888 downwards.
ATACACATGAACAAAAGAGGAAAGAATAAATACTGAACAAAAACACGAAATGTCATAAATAAAACGTGTCAAATTCCTCCAAGCAAGAACACATGGATACATGGAAAACAACACTGAAAACAGAACACACTTCAAACGCTGAGAATGTTAAATATGCACAACAGCTGCAACAAAATAAAACGAACAAACACCATTACATATATAACAAGATCAAATAAGAAAATAAAAAGAAGCAAAAATAATAAATGTAAAGCTTGCCAACATTCAGCGGTGTCTAGAATATGAAGGTGGTAGTTAAGTGAGACTGAAGAGGAGGAGCACAAGTCATGCTGCGATTGATGCATGAAGGCAATCAAGGGAGAGGGTCGCACAGAGGAGGCGGGACGCAAGGCGCCTTCAGGCCAGTCACTGCTGGTGTCCCTCGCCTCCCCTTCCTGCCTCGCTGCGAGGTCAAGGGGCCACTACCACCGCTGCCTCAACACTTACACTACCTTTGCGTCTCAACACTGAAATGCTTCAATGAATGGGAATGAACGGGAAAGTAATGGTCACTTAGAATTGCTTATAACAAGTACATGTTACTAAGTGTTTTAAATCAATCTGTCTGTCTGCGTCTGTCTGTTTATCTCTGCCTCACATGTTCACTATAATGCTCTGTAAGAATGAGCATCCCAATCTCTGTTGCTTTGTTGCAGCGCATCTATTTGTATTAATATTGTGTGTGTGTGTGTGTGTGTGTGTGTGTGTGTGTGTGTGTGTGTGTGTGTGTGTGTGTGTGTGTGTGTGTGTGTGTGTGTGTGTGTGTGTGTGTGTGTGTGTGTGTGTGTGTGTGGTGTAACATTACGAGTGGAACAATATTTACGAGTATGGGTCAGTAGGTCTGTCTTCTGGTATATTTAGTAGTTTTAGGAAATCAATGACAACTACGTATTGTGCACGAAAAATGGCATACCGTAAATACGAGGCCATGATAGAAAAATATAGTTAGGTCACTATGTTTGCAGCAGCAGCAGCAGCAGCAGCAGCAGCAGCAGCAGCAGCAGCAGCAGCAGTAGTAGTAGTAGTAGTAGTAGTAGTAGTAGTAGTAGTAGTAATAGTAGTAGTAGTAGTAGTAGCAGCAGCAGCAGCAGCAGAAGCAGTTGTTCTGGTAGTTATTGTTGAAGGAAGTAAAAGCAGCAATACCAACAAGAGCAGCAAGATCAGCGAGGGCAACAGCAGCAGCAGCACCAGCTTCAGCAGCACCAGCAGCAGCAGCAGCAGCAACAGCAGCATATTAAGTGTAATAGTCTCCAACAGATAAAACACGCGGTGAGAAGTAACACGAGGCATCCTGGACAAACACCTGTCCACCTCGGCCCTGCAGGAGCACCTCACCGGCCAGTGTTCTTTCAGTGTTAATTCACATCTCAGTCCTTTATGTATTGTTGTGCCGGCGAGGCAAGACGCCTTGAGGAGCGCCACGCGCCAGACATTCCTTCCCGGGCTGGTTTTCAACCTACGTCTGTCTTCACTTGTTAAATATAAATGTGTAGCAAGAAATACAATTACCGTCTTTCCTTCAGTATTTAAAACTATTAATGTCTTTATACATTTGGCATCCTTTAATCCATGCTTCCATTTTTAGCATTATTTTGGTTTCCTGCTGTAGTTTGTACGTTCATTATAAGAGTGAAATATACTCTCAAGTGTGAAAAATTGCGATATCTCTAAACACAGCCCATCACAGGTCAAACTTAGCCTGGTGCCACAGAAAGTTTGATAAAACTAGCAAATAATAATTTTTCTTTACTATTCAATGTTTTCTGGAAACAAAGGCAATTCCTGGAGTATGAGGAATCCCTGTTCTCTTTCTTCGTCCCGGTGGAGGAAACACAAAGACGCTCACTCTCATTCTAGATTTACACCTTCACCACCACCACCACCACCATAAATAAAATAAAAAAAATACACATAAATCTCTTGAACACGTGATGCCAGACCTTTAGAAGATTAGATATATTTCTGGATAGTTGGGATGAGTGGACACAGGTTTGCAAGTCTTATACAAGAACTGCCGCCTTTGGACGGAGTAATAAGACCGTCTTCTGCGGAAGAAAAAAAGGAGGAGGAATAGGAGGAAGAATACAGCAACATTCTCGCATGCATAGTTGAAGTTGAAGTGTGGATGTCTGAAGCAGCAGCCTTGCCTGGCACTTTCACAATCAGTCCCCTGTTAACGTACTTTCCTTTCATGAACCCCTGGAACTTTTTTCCCTCTCATCTCAAGGCGTCGCTAAACACAGCCCATCACAGGTCGAACTTAGCCTGGTGCCACAGAAAGTTTGACCAGTCGTAGTTTGCATATATATGTTTCTTCCTCTGATGGCGGTGACGCTGCTGTTTCTTCCTCCGATAACAGTGGTGGTAATTCTTTTTCTTTGCTTCTTTTTCTTGTTTTCTTCCTCTGATGGCGATAATGCTGCTGCTGCTGCTTCTTCTTCCTCTGATGGCGTTGCTTTCTGTTCTTGTTCTTCTAAGACAGTTTGGTGGTCTGAATTGGTTGGTGATAGGGTATTCAGAGTGGGGATAGTAGGAGTACTGCACACTCACCTCCCTTGCTCCCCAGTCAAAATTCAAGTCAGGTTGGTGGAAGACTGGGAAGGGTAGGGAGGTGCTGCACACTCACCTCCCATGCTCCCCAGGTTACATTTGTAACATCAGTCAGGTTGGTTGTTTTTGGAGTTGCCGGGATCAGTCAGTCAGGCCCCGTCAGTCAAGGGTAGTGCTACGCACTCACCTTGCCAAGATCAGAGGGGTGGTGGTGATGGTGTGTACATTTGGAGTTGGTAGGATGAGTCACATTGGTGGTCAAAGTCAAACTGGGAGACTGGGAAGTGTAGGGAGGTGCTGCACACTCACCTCCCGTGCTTCCCAGGGGCGGTCAGGATGGTGGGTCTTTGGAGTTACCAGGATGAGTCACGGGAAGTGCTACGCACTCACCTTGCCAGGATCAGTTGCCAGGGTGGGGAGTACTGGTGGTGGTCGGTACAATTAGAGTTCCTAGGATGAGTCAAATTGGGGATCAAAGTCAAACTAGAAGGCTGGGAAGGATAGGGAGGTGCTGCACACTCACCTCCCGTGCTTCCCAGGTGGGGTGCTGGTCTTTGGAGTTGTCAGGGTCAGTCAGGTTGGTATTGTTTTATTTTTATTATTTATTGTTGATTGCCAGACTCAGTCATTTTATTGAGGGGGAAGCAGAAGTTTTATTGTTTTTACTTTATTTATTTTTGTTTTTATTTATTTTTTATTTTTCATTTATTTTGGGAAGGGTAGGGAAGGGTAGGGAGGTGCTGCACACTCACCTCCCATGCTCCCCAGGTTACATTTGTAACATTTGTTGTTTTTGGAGTTGCGGGGGTCAGTCAGTCAGGCCCACTCAGTCAAGGGAAGTGCTAAGCACTAACCTTGCCAAGATCAGAGGGGTGGTGGTGGTGGTGGTCTGTACAGTTGGAGTTGCTCTTTGGAGTTGGTAGGATGAGTCAGATTGGTGGTCAAAGTCAAACTGGGAGACTGGGAAGGGTAGGGAGGTGCTGCACACTCACCTCCCGTGCTTCCCAGGTGGGTGGTGGTCTTTGGGGTTGTCAGGGTCAGTCAGTTGGTATTGTTTTATTTTTATTATTTATTGTTGATTGCCAGACTCAGTCAATTTTATTGAGGGGGGAGTAGGAGTTTTATTGTTTTTGTTTTATTTACTTATTTTTTCATTTATCTTTTTTTTATTACTTTTATTATCTTTTATACCTATATATATTTTATTTTTTGGTCTGGCAGTCCGTAGACTTGGGGAGAGAAGGGAAGTGCTGTGCACTCACCTCCCTTGCTCTCCCGAGGTCCGAGGTGGTAAGGAGGTTTTTATTTATTTTTATTTATTTATTTATTTATCTTTATTTATTTATTTATTTTATTTTATTTATTTATTTTTTTTTTGCGTGGTAGGTTAGGAGACAAGGGAAGTGCTATGCACTCACCTTAATTCTTTATTTTTTTTTTTCTATCTTTTGCCTGGTAGGTTGGAAGAGAAGGGAAGTGCTATGCACTCACCTTTATATTTTTTATTCTGTTAGGTGGAGAGAAGAGAAGTGCTATGCACTTATCTTTATTTATTTATTTTTTATTATTTTTTTTTTTTATTTTTTTTTATTTTTATTATTTTTTGCCTGGTAGTCCGTAGACTTGCCAGGGTTAGGTAGGGGAGAGAAGGGAAGCGCTGTGCACTCACCTCCCTTGCTCTCCCGGGGGCCGGTAAGGCGGTGCCTTCCTCCCCTGGGGAGGGGTAGGGAGGTGCTGCGCACTCACCTCCCCTCCTCCCCGTGGGCAGTTCCATCACACATGGTGATGAAGGGATGCTCTTTCTAGGTTTTTGTGAGTTCCGAGAGGGGGGTTCGAACCTACGCGCCCCTCACTTCCCTCACGCCAAACTCAAAGTGCATCACTCTACCCACTGGGCCACGAGGGCCCTTTTTCTTTTTTTTAAAGTTGGTCTATTTCCCCATCTTCCCCATCTTTTTTGTAAAGTTGCTCTATTTAACAACCTTATGTTCACGCCAGTATGTATTAAAGAATTATGATGTGAATTAGTTTCATAACGTTATTTATTTATTGTATTTTGTATGGGATATGACCGCTGGCATCCCACACACACTGGGTTCCCAAGACTGTCACTACGCCATGAAACCCCAACGGTAAACAAGATATATTTGAACACATCATTTCCCTTCCTGTGTTCATGCAGCACCAAAAGTTCAATAAGAAAAACTGCTGCTCATTCTAATGTGAACGTTCATCCCACAGTGATAATTAGATAACTGTTGACTTGTGGGAGTATGTCGTGGAGTAGGTAAGATCAGAGAACTTTACAGAGGCAGGAATTCCTTGGTTATGAAGCAGCCTTCTGGAACCCTCCCCTGTGCTGCACCACCACCACCACCACCACAGACAACAACAACAATAACAACAACACACCATTACACCTGTCCATCCTGCAGCACGAGAATGACTCAGCCCAGAGAACCACGGATTGCTTTATTCGTAATTCACGTCCACTCTCAACATAGACATCAATCAAATTATGTCACTGAAAAAAGTTGGTGAAGCACTCACTTCTTCACACAGGCTTTACTACCTATCAGCAGGATGAGAGCTTCCGACTGGGAGGAAGGGCGGCGTCGGGAAGGATTAAGAGAGAGAGGGTAGGGGGGACCAGCGGAGGCTGGAAGTGTGTTTATGCTTCATAGGTATAAAAAAGAAAACTGCATGAAAAAGAAGAAAGACCTGTGCTCCTCCCACCCCTGCTCCCCGCGTGAGGCGAAACGTAGTGAAGTGGTACTGTTGTTGTTGTTGTTGTTATTATTATTATTATTATTATTATTATTATTATTATTATTATTATTATTATTATTATTATATATTATTAATTATTATTATTACTATTATTATTATCATTAAAATTATTATTATTACCGTCACCATCGTCATCGGCACCATCATTGTAGTGTAGCTGGTTTGTGTCCTTTTATTTCCGCGTCGTATCTTGTAAGCTGTAAGTTTTAATAGTTCAGTATTTGTAACGATGGAGACCTTGTTTTTTATTCTTTATGCTCTGCACGGTGTCATTGGCATTTACATCTATATTTCCTACTGTTTTTTTTTTTTCTGTTACTTATGTACTGAATCTATTTGTTTTGAAGAATTTATTTATTACCATACAACTTGATTTTCGCTCAAGTTAACATTTATGTAGATTTACTTATTTGTGTTGTGTAGGATACTTTCTTCTTAAGTGTGTTGAGGTTTGTGTTTTTCTTCTTTTATGTTCACTAGGTAACGGTGCACACAGGAATTATAAATGTTACTAATAATGATAATACTGATTATGGATGACAAACTAAACTGATGAATAAACATCGAAAAATTCATTTTAATAAAGCACATTTTGCATAGTGCTTTATAAGAAGCGCTGCGCACATGGAATTTAGAGATGCGATGTACCTTAAACTTAAAATGAAGCCCTAAGGCAGAGTGAGTGGTGGGTGGAACTGAAGGCAGTACACTCAGGGTTCCCAGATTACTGAAGCAGAAAAAGGCCAAAGCCAACAAAAAAAATAAGACAAAACGGCCAAACGCACTACAAAAAGACCCAAAAACATGCAGTAAAAAAACCCAAAGTTTATATTATTCCACTTCAGAATTTACCAAATATTACACGATGTGTACTGAGCACTGGGCTATAGCGGACTACTGGAGTGGCGATCTGTGTATACAAGTGCCACGTACTTCGTCAGTCCTTCGCCTGGGCCAAAAAACGGAAACGAATTCAAAGAATTCAATTCCAGTGTGAGAATACCGACAGTGGAAGAGAGTTACTTGTAACGGTATGTGCTAGGCAACTAGGCCTAAGGCCATACAGCTCCCGACGCCTCATCTGAAACCTGACCCCAATGCAATGTACACTAACTGAGATTGGTGGGTTCAGGAGTGAATGCAAAAATACTAACAACACATTATGAAAACGTTCTTGGCAGAAAGAAGTGGCCGTGTTCATGACGTGTACCATATACCTACGTCCCTACTTCATAACCATGGGGAAGGACTTTCGCTCTGCAGGCATTATGTTATTGTAGCAGCAATGTCATAACAAGCTAATCGTTATTATTCCACACACTTGACCTTTGCTGAATATCATTTAAGTATTTTTTTCCTCATATAAAATTAATCAATGGGTGCACGCTGGCCACACTATATCAACTGGCGCGCGGGCCTACAGTTCAATCACACTGCTCTAGACATTTTTCTTTCCCACTCGACATAAATATAAACAACCAGAACGATCGCTTTTGGGGGATGGAAAACGAGTTTACCAATGACTCATCATAACAAAATATACGGTACTACCATAGACAGCACCCTATCAACGTACTCCTGGCTTGTTCATGAACACAGGTAGCTGTTGATAGGAAGCCTTAAATTACATCAGCCGCTTGAAAAAAAAAAAAAAAAAAAAACACGCCAGAGTTCAGCCGTGGACTCGCGCGTCATCAGCATCATCACCCAGTTGATTTGTCCAATTTTCCCTTATTGTTATTCAATAGCAATACGAGAAAATGGGAAAAACTGCAAGGATAACCATGGTAACAAAAGGAAAAGAAAGGAAAACATACGTGCACTCAACAACTTGAAAAAAAAAAAGTTTTGTCTTAGGTGGCGGTGAACAAACTTACCATATTAAATAAACTTGTTATGGCCAAGTGGAGCATATATAAGCAACATATTAAAAAAAAAAAAAAAAAAAAAAAATAATAATGTAATTCATGGCAAACTAGATATGCTTAGACCAAATGCATGAAAAAAAAACAAAAATTATGTTTTGGCCTAAAAAAGGCGAATCTGGCAGTCCTGATCTCCGACAACGTGACGTCATGCGCGGAAAATTGAAAAAAAAAAAAAAAAAAGTGTAACAAAAGTGGGCTTGCTGGGTTCTCTATACTGTGCCTGGCGCTTTCAAGAGAGGCATCAGTCAATCAGGCTCCGGCTACCATGCGACTCCTATAAGAGTGCACTTCTCGTAAAGGAGCGCCGCACTCCTGCAGCAGTGACCCCTGGTACCTCAAATCCCTATGATTGCCACTGATGGGGTCCTTGAGTTTTCAATGCCCCTCACAGCTAATTGTTCATCATGTGATGAGAGGAGGAGGAGGAGGAGGAGGAGGAGGAGGAGGAGGAGGAGGAGGAGGAGGAGGAGGAGGAGGAGGAGGAGGAGGAGGAGGAGGAGGAGGAGGAGGAGGAGGAGAAGGAGGAGGAGGAGAAGGAGAATAAAAACAAAGCCCAAACAGCAAAAGTTCCTGAGGTCTTTAATGGGCTGTTTGGGTAACTACTCTACGCTAACTAGTGGAAGAGACAAAGAGGATAGCACAGAAAGAGGAACCAAACGAATACAAAAGAAGTCCAAACAGTAACAGACCAAGAGGTCCTTGTAAGTCTGTTTGGGTAACTATTCTACTCTATTAGTGGTAGAGAAAGGATAGCACAGAAGAAGGGTCCTTCCATCCCCCACCCCCAATCCCTCCAGGTAAGGGTCACATGAAAAATGGTACCATGTTGTACAGAAAAAACAACATAGAGTGTGAGAGGAAACTAAGAAAGACAGGAGGACTACTTCGACCACATACAATCTACATACCAGCACGGACAGTACGGAGTGAACGTGTTCGTTATTCAGACATGAACAATGACAACCGGGAATTAGTGTCTACATACTTGTCAAGACAGGTTTTCAATGAGTGAACAGTGCCTGAGTTAACGACGCTTGATGGAACACAATTCAACATATTTATGACACGATTGAAATAAAATGTTTGGCTTCATTTGTTTGAAATCGCTTACCTATTATTTGCTATTGTTTCTTGTAATATTAGACATGTTGAATCTTAGGAAGAATTCCGGTCTGATATTTGTGAAAGCCTTAAAAGTTTAGTAAAGCAATATCAGATCCCCTCTTAGCCTGCGTTTGGAGAGGGAGAATAGATCTCGTTCTTTAAGGTGTTCCTTGTAGGGTTTATTGCGAAGCCTTCGAGTAATTTTCGTTACTCTATTTCGTATTGTTTTTTTTTATAATCTCTTAATATTCCTTTTATAACAGGATGACAAAAACTTTACATTGTATTCAAAATGAGGACGTACAAGTGAGTTGTACAAGGTGAGATTTTTTTTTTTTTTTCAGATTTGAAAGTGGGTGGAATAATTCAGTAGTGGAGAGTTGCGGAGAGTAGCAGACACAAACCCAGAGGTTCCACAGGGCCTGACCAGAGAGGGGTCGAGATGGACGGAATAACTTGAAAGTAAGTGCAGTTTGAAAGCGTAATGCAGTCTATAAATCAATGATCTTATTAAAGGAGGAGCAGGATGTTTAACTGATGTTTTATGTTTGTTATGACAGGTGTGTATGATGTACGAAGATTTACTCAGTCATGGAATGTTTATAGTAAGTGATGTGTTGCAGATATCACGTGTGTTTTTGTAACTGAACATTAATGGCGCCGACTGAATATTTGTTGTGTTTGAGCATTTCATATTGTCTGTGTTTTGCACGATGACTGCGCTGATCAGTGAATATGTTGAAGAAATATAAGGTAACACTTAATAACTTTGAATGATTTGAAGATGAATGCGAGTGAGAAATTTTGAGTTGTAAGAAATGTAAATAGTAGTTATTAATCAAAATATGAAAATGTTTGTGAGTTTTCCAGTAGCCTTTATAAACCAATTCTTTGCAACATCTCGGACCACGACACGTTAATTACTACTCGCTGTTTGCGGTCTGTCAACCAATCCTCTATCCTCGCAGCGAGGTCACCTGATATGCCGTGAGCTTTTACTTCATGTAGGAGGCGCTTATGAGGAACTTTATCAAATGCTTTTTGAAAATCAAAATAAACTATATCTACTGGCCTGGTATTATCACACATATTATGTAAGTCGTGAAAAAAGTCTAGTAAATTCGTTAAACATGAACGTTTACTACTAAATCCATGTTGAGCGTCCTTTATGATACGGTTACTTTCCAGGAATTCTACTGTTCTATCCCGTACCATTGATTCCACAAGTTTATCCACTACAAGTAACGGTGTCACACAATTAATAATAATGTGTATTGTATTTATAATGCTTCGCCTAGTTAGCAATACATGTACATGTACATGTATGTACACATACATAATGTAGATAATGTATTGTATAATGTAGTGTAGATAATGAGTGTTGGTGGATAAAGGTTGGGCGGACATGATCACGCCACCCCACGTCACACACAGGAGGATGGAAGGAGGACGAGGAGGAGAAGGAGAAAGAGAAAGAGAAAGAGAAAGAGAAAGAGAAAGAGCAAGAGCAAGGGCAAGACTAGGAGGTGTAGGTGGTGGTGGTGGTGGTGGTGGTGGTGATGGTGGTGGTGGAGGAATATACAAAGGAATATACAAAGAAGACGAAACAGCAACAGACCCTGTGGTTCTTACTTGGTTGTTTGGTTAACAATTCTACGCTATTAGTGGGAGAGACAGGATACCACAGAAGAACTCTCTTCCCCATCCCTCCTGCAGAACTTGGCAGGAAAAGGGAAATTATAACATTTGTATAGAAAAAAAAAAACATGTAATTTGAGAGGAAAGTAAGAAAGAGATGATGTCTGCTTCTATCACATCTAGTCTACATACGGTCCTATTTTTATTAGTGATATCTGATGAGGCGTTTCCTCTTCCTTAAACATGCCTGCGTGGGATACATGTTTACTAGATGACTATAGTGATGGGTTAGTTGCCCAGCAAGGACTCGATTCCTTATACCATTATTGTGGCGGCGTCAGCAGTAAGTCGCCGAGGAACCTGGTCATCACCAAGGTCTCTTTAATGTGATTCATTTTCTTTGTTGTGAATTAGTTGTTTTTCTTCCTCGGTGAAATATACCCTCACCAGATGACAGATGTAATCGCACCGAAAGACTAAATATCCGCGGTAAGATTTTTATGAGGAGGTGAACAGTGACAACCGGGGATTTGACATCAGATATTTATCAAGGCAATTTTTAAATGTCGCTATCGTATTCGAGCTGAATGCGTTTGAGGACAATTCTTTCCATATATATATATATATATATATATATATATATATATATATATATATATATATATATATATATATATATATATATATATATATATAATTACTCCCAGTGAGGTCTAGAGCACTGTTCAGGGGGTGCTGTGAACTTATCATTAAACCCAGCTGTGACCTCACTGAACGTTTCCCTTTGTGTCTCGCAACACGGGGGGGTGGTCGCAGCCTGCCCTCTAAAGACAACTCTCTTCCTCCACACAAAACTACAAGCACCTAATAACACACACACCCTTCACTCCAAAAATTTTAAAATCATGGCGACTCCTACACCAGCCTCGGAGTCCCCATCTGGGGAGGGGACCATAAATGTCCCCAGGTCGGACTGCCTTTCCGTCGACGACCCTAAGTGTCTTGACACCCCCCTCAACTTTTTCTTCATTAACTTCTGCAACATTCGCGGTCTAAGATCTAATTTTCAATCTGTAGAACACCACCTCTCCTCTTCTAAACCTCATCTTCTTTTCCTCACTGAAACTCAGGTGTCTGAGGCAACTGACAGTAGCCCCTTTTCTGTTCCCTCCTACTTTCTCTATCCTCATTTTCGATCCAAAGCTGGATGCTGCGTTTATGTGCGCAATGACTTAACCTGCTCTCGTGCCCACGCTCTTGAATCTTCCGAGTTTTCCACCATCTGGCTACGACTACAGAGTCATTCTCATACTAAATTTATCTGTGCTGTATACCTCTCTCCTAACTCCTCTGACTATAAGAAATTCTTTGACTACTTAACTTCCAAAGTGGAGCACATTCTGACCCTCTTCCCTTTTGCAGAGATCTCCATTCTTGGAGACTTCAATGTTCACCACCAGCTTTGGCTTTCCTCTCCCTTCACTGACCATCCTGGTGAACTAGCCTACAACTTTGCTATCCTCCATGACCTAGAGCAATTGGTGCAACACCCTACTCGTATTCCTGACCGTCTTGGAGATACGCCCAACATTCTTGACCTTTTCCTGACCTCTAATCCTTCTGCTTATGCTGTCACCCTTTCTTCTCCGTTGGGCTCCTCCGATCACAATCTCATATCTTTATCTTGTCCTATCACTCCAATCCCTCCTCAGGATCCCCCTAAGCGAAGGTGCCTCTGGCGTTTTGCCTCTGCTAGTTGGGGGGACCTGAGGCGGTATTTTGCTGATTTTCCTTGGAATGACTACTGCTTCCGTGTCAGAGACCCGTCTTTGTGTGCTGAGCGCATAACAGAGGTGATAGTGTCTGGCATGGAGGCGTACATTCCTCACTCTTTTTCTCGTCCTAAACCTTCTAAACCTTGGTTTAACACAGCTTGTTCTCGTGCTATACATGATAGAGAGGTGGCCCACAAAAGGTACTTAAGCCTTCCTTCACCAGAATCTCATGCACTTTATATTTCTGCCCGGAACCATGCCAAGTCTGTTCTCCAACTAGCCAAAAACTCCTTCATTAACAGAAAATGTCAAAACCTTTCAAGATCTAACTCCCCTCGTGATTTCTGGCATCTAGCCAAAAATATCTCCAATAACTTTGCTTCTTCTTCTTTCCCTCCTCTACTTCAACCAGATGGCACCACTGCTATCACATCTATTTCTAAAGCTGAACTCTTTGCTCAAACCTTTGCTAAAAACTCTACCTTGGACGATTCTGGGCTTGTTCCTCCCTCTCCTCCACCCTCTGACTACTTCATGCCTCGTATTAAAATTCTTCGTAATGATGTTTTCCATGCCCTCGCTGGCCTAAACCCTCAGAAGGCTTATGGACCTGATGGGGTCCCTCCTATTGTTCTCCGAAACTGTGCCTCCGTGCTTGCACCTTGCCTAGTCAAACTCTTTCAGCTCTGTCTGTCAACATCTACCTTTCCTTCTTGCTGGAAGTTTGCCTACATTCAACCTGTTCCTAAAAAGGGTGACCGCTCTAATCCCTCAAACTACCGTCCTATTGCTTTAATTTCCTGCTTATCTAAAGTTTTTGAATCTATCCTCAACAGGAAGATTCTTAAACATCTATCACTTCACAACCTTCTATCTGATCGCCAGTATGGGTTCCGTCAAGGCCGCTCGACTGGTGATCTTCTGGCTTTCCTTACTGAGTCTTGGTCATCCTCTTTTAGAGACTTTGGTGAAACTTTTGCTGTTGCCTTGGACATATCAAAAGCCTTTGATAGAGTCTGGCACAAAGCTTTGATTTCCAAACTACCCTCCTACGGTTTCTATCCTTCTCTCTGTAACTTCATCTCAAGTTTCCTTTCTGACCGTTCTATTGCTGCTGTGGTAGACGGTCACTGTTCTTCTCCTAAATCTATTAACAGTGGTGTTCCTCAGGGTTCTGTCCTGTCACCCACTCTCTTCTTATTATTCATTAATGATCTTCTAAAACAAACTTCTTGTCCTATCCACTCCTATGCTGATGATACCACCCTGCACTTTTCCACGTCTTTTCATAGACGTCCAACCCTTCAGGAGGTAAACATATCACGCAGGGAAGCCACAGAACGCCTGACTTCTGATCTTTCTAAAATTTCTGATTGGGGCAGAGCAAACTTGGTATTGTTCAATGCCTCAAAAACTCAATTCCTCCATCTATCAACTCGACACAATCTTCCAGACAACTATCCCCTCTTCTTCAATGACACTCAACTATCCCCCTCTTCTACACTGAACATCCTCGGTCTGTCCTTTACTTATAATCTGAACTGGAAACTTCACATCTCATCTCTAGCTAAAACAGCTTCCATGAAGTTAGGTGTTCTGAGACGTCTCCGCCAGTTTTTCTCACCCCCGCAGCTGCTAACTCTGTACAAGGGCCTTATCCGTCCATGTATGGAGTATGCTTCACATGTCTGGGGGGGTTCCACTCATACTGCTGTTCTAGACAGGGTGGAATCAAAAGCTT
>NC_087189.1:9708823-9726323 GCF_035594125.1 Scylla paramamosain | reverse complement strand
TAAGGTAATTCATAGAGTAGCAGGAGAATTGTGTGTATTTTTGGCGACAGGAAAGTGTGTGTGTGTGTGTGTGTGTGTGTGTGTGTGTGTGTGTGTGTGTGTGTGTGTGTGTGTGTGTGTGTGTGTGTGTGTGTGTGTGTGTGTGTGTGTGTCTGTGTGTGTGTGTGTGTGTGTGTGTGTGTGTGTGTGTGTGTGTGTGTGTGTGGGCGCCTCTGTCTGCAACTTGATTCACCGGAGGAATCATTTTTTTTTTATGTCTCTTTTTTGTTTTATAATATTTTGCTTTCCTTTGTTTCTCTAGGTTTATATGAAAAATCTCTCTTTTTTATCCATTGCTCGTGTGTAAGTTACTAAACGTGAACATACAAATATTTTCGTTATGCGAAATTCAGTCTGTCTGCCGCAAAGTTTCTGATATTTGTCTATTTGTAATGATTCTATATATGAATGTTTGTTTACTATTTCATTTGGCATATGCACCCATCAGTCAGTGTGTCTATGTGTCTTTGTCTGTCCTGCTTTCTGAATGTCTGATGTGCTGGCTGACTCTCTAATGTCATTTCCTTCTAACATAGTACATACCTTTATTTATCTTAGTTTGTTTACCATGATTTACAGTTGCATTTCTATGTGTTCTGTCCATCAATATACAACTAATTTCTCTCTTTATCTGATTCATCGCTTACACTTCCACTTTCTTCTTATTTGTTTATGTATATTGCTCTTCAACCATCCTGTGTTTCTTCACTTACCTACCCATTCGTCGATGTTTTATCTGTATATCTCTCCCTATCTAATACTTCCACCTTCTTATCAATCAACGGGAATTTATCAACATATTTTCCCACCTATGTACTATTATCAATGTCTATCTGTCTTTCTGTCTATTTATCTAATCTATTTTCTACTTACTGAACTGTCTATCTTCCCATCTATATACGAGTATATTTATATCTACTTATATACCTATTCATTTATTCATGTATCTATCAATCTATCTATCCATCCATCTGTCCATCTATATATCAATCTATTTATCAGCCAGTCGATCTATTTAACCATTTACCCATCCAGCCATCTATCTGTAAATCTACCTGTTCAACCAGATACCTATTCATTAATCAATTCGTCAGACCAATAACACATTTCTCTATCTGCGCCTGAACATACTCACCGACCCATCTCCCCGCTCACCGCCACTGTACCGAGATAATGCACCCTCAATACACTCCTATACTCGGCGGCGGCTAGGCAACGCTACTTCGACATGTTCCACTAAGCATCCCTGCTTATAAGGGGAGACAAGGCCCTGCTAATGCTACGGGACTGGAGGAGGAGGGGGAGGAAGAGGAGGGGCGTCTGTTGCAAGCATTATGTCGGCGAAAGGAAGGATGGAACGTAAGGGAGAGAGGATGAAGGATGGTGGAGCAAGGGAAGAGAAGAGAGGAATTCTTGAAAATGGGAGAAGTTGAGAGTGAAGTGTGGTGGTAGTGGTGGTAGTAGTAGTAGTAGTAGTAGTAGTAGTAGTAGTAGTAGTAGTAGTAGTAGTAGTAGTAGTAGTAGTAGTAGTAGTAGTGGTGGTTGTGGTGGTATAGTTCGTAATTTTTCTGTTCCTCCTTCTTAGGGTGAATTGTAGATTTTTTTCACTCTACTAAAAATTATATATATTTTTTTTGTCTTTTCCACAAAATAGAAAAAAAATCAACATTTCCGAAAAGACGGTATTCAAAAGGAAGTAAGCTTCTTCACTTGTCTTATTCATTATGACGTAACATTCTGAGGTAATTTGTGCGTCCAAAGGCACAGACAAAGGGGTGTTTGAAGTGGATGTTTTTACTAATGCTGTTATTACCCTCCTCCTCCTCCTTCTCCTCCTCCTTTTTTTGCATAGGAATAATAATAGAATCTCACTTCATTCTTTCCAATCAAAACGCCGCCAGTTTTTCCCACACAGCACGATGGTTTTCCCACGCCAGCACAAGCACAACAGCGTGTCGGTTTGGCAGTCATACACTGCTCTAGCTTACTTTACTAAAGGGTAGTTAATCTAAATTAATTCCAAAGCGATATGTAAAGACCTGAGGGAGTGTTTGTTTTGGTTATCCTATGTAATCACATGTTGTAATCCTCATTTTCTTCGTCCGCATTATCCTGTTATTGATCAACTTTGTGATTTTAAGTACTAGAGGTCAAAGTTGCAGGCGATAACCTGTGAATCCAGCCCTAAAGGGAAGGTACACAAACACAGTGACCGAAGCTGTGGCCTGATTGACTGCCGCCTCCCTAGAAAGCGCAACGCAAGGATTCTGCACCACCCCTCAACAACTAAACTGTGCCTTCACCTGCGCTACGCACACACCACATCACACAACTATCATGCAGTTACACTCTCCCTCACAAACAAAAGTAGACAGACCACAACTCTTTCCCTCACTATTCTCTCCAGTTCTATGTGGTTTTTCTATACCACGTGGTATCAATTCCTGTATCTTGTCAGCTTCTGCTGGAGAGATTGGTGGGGAGGAACCTTCTGTACTATCCTGTATCTCCCAATAAT
This sequence comes from Scylla paramamosain, assembly GCF_035594125.1. NCBI lineage: Eukaryota > Metazoa > Arthropoda > Malacostraca > Decapoda > Portunidae > Scylla > Scylla paramamosain. Next base: position 9,723,766 of record NC_087189.1, on the reverse strand, counting down.
AGTTAATGTAGAATAATTATCCAAACAGCCTCGTCATTAACTCAAGGTTTGGTCTTCCGTTGCATTCCTTTGTATTCCTTTCTGTTCTTTCCTCCTCCTCCTCCTCCTCCTCCTCCTCCTCCTCCTCCTCCTCCTCCTCCTCCTTCTCCTCCTCCTCCTCCTCCTCCTGCCTGGTGCTGGATGTGATGGCTCATGAATAACATGTGAATATGTTCTTAAACCACTCAGTAAAATCATAATTCGAGCTGAGAGAGAGAGAGAGAGAGAGAGAGAGAGAGAGAGAGAGGAGAGAGAGAGAGAGAGAGAGAGAGAGAGAGAGAGAGAGAGAGAGAGAGAGAGAGAGAGAGAGAGAGAGAGAGAGAGATTCAAGGCAAAAAGTAAATTCTTTCATACAAATGCACCACATTAAGCGCCTCCAGCGTAAGACTGTATAATTATCAGGCAGGAAGCGCGGCAGTAAACACGTCAAGTCTATGGAGAAGGCAGGGCGTGTTTCACTTGCTGGTCTTGCCTCTCACTTTTTTAATATACGTTTTCTTTTTTTGCTTTTCTTTTTTTTTCCTTGCATGGATTGACAAGGTGTGGAATAATAGTAAAAAAAATACAAATTATACAAAAACTGAATTGGTGTCACTCCAGATAATAATCCTGCTCTTTACTACAACAACAACGACAACAACAAAAACAACAACAACAACAACAATTACTACTACTACTACTACTACTACTACTACTAGTAGTAGTAGTAGTAGTAGTAGTAGTAGTAGTAGTAGTAGTAGTAGTACTACTACTACTACTAGTAGTAGTAGTAGTAGTAGTAGTAGTAGTAGTAGTAATTGTTGTTGTTGTTGTTGTTTTTGTTGTTGTCGTTGTTGTTGTAGTAAAGAGCAGGATTATTATCTGGAGTGACACCAATTCAGTTTTTGTATAATTTGTATTTTTTTACTATTATTCCACACCTTGTCAATCCATGCAAGGAAAAAAAAAGAAAAGCAAAAAAAGAAAACGTATATTAAAAAAGTGAGAGGGCGCTGCTCGAACTTCCACCAAGACTGGGCGGGATGGGAATCACCTCCCCTGAGAAGTTGGCGACTGTGGAGAACCTCAACTCCCTCAAGCTCACCAGGTCCCTCACAGAGAAGATCATTGCTCAGGACGCACATGGTGAAATAGCCCAAAGTGCAGTCACTGAGCAAGGACGAATTATATCTAGAGATAGGCAACAACATCAACGAAACTGTCTCGAAGACCTGATAAACATCTTGCCTGCAACCACAGTGAGAAAAATCCTCACTGCACAGGAAACGGGAGCCTCTAACTGGCTAACGTCACTGCCCATCAGAGCGAAGGGCTTCAGCCTCAACAAACAAGAATTTGTCGACGCCATTGCTCTGAGGTACGGCTGGCCGATGGAAGGACTCCCCAGTACTTGTGTGTGTGGCTCCCCCAATGACGTCAACCACACCATGACGTGCAAAAAGGGGGGATTCGTATGTATCAGGCACGATGAGGTGAGAGATCTGACCGCCAGCATGCTCAGGGAGGTGTGCCACGATGTCTCCACTGAACCGACCCTCCTGCCGCTAGACGGCGAGCACCTGCGCTACAGAACAGCCAACACCACCAACGAGGCTCGAGTCGACGTCAGTGCACGAGGGTTCTGGACAAGGGGACAGAAAGCATACGTGGACATACGGATCTTTGACCCGATGGCCGCCTGTCACCACGAACTCTCCCTGGAGGCCGCCCACCGCAAGAATGAGCAGGAGAAGATCCGAGCGTATGGGGAGAGAATCCAACACGTTGACCAGGGCAGCTTCACACCTCTGGTCTTCACCACATCTGGCGGGATGGGCTCCAAGGCTCAGTGCTTCTACTCAAGACTAGCCGACCTAATGGCAGAAAAGAAGCACCAGCCAAGGAGCCATGTCGTCGCATGGATGAGGTGCCGTCTCTCATTCTCCCTCCTCAGATCTGCCCTCCTGTGTCTCAGGGGGACAAGGCATTCCACTCCCATACCTGCAGAATTAGGAGGCCTCGACTGCGAGGCTACAGTGGTGGAGAGTGGCATAAGAGTAGATAGAGTAGAGGTAGAGTGAATTTATAGTTAACAACTAATGTTTATATTATAGAGTATTAGATATGGTTGGATGCCACAGTCATTAGCGTGACCTGGGGCTAATGACCTCCAAGTAATGGAGCCCCTAATTGACACATCAATAAACATGGGGTGGAGGTAGTAGTAGTAGTAGTACTACTACTACTACTACTACTATTGCTACTACTTCTGTTATTAACATTCACCTATTAAGACTCAGGAAAGATTTGTCTTTCTCCAACCCTCTGTGCTTCTTAAAAACATGGAGCTGCATTTGGAAAAAAAAAATTCAAATAGCTGAACACAAAAATCATTTAGATGCAAAAGATATCGGACGGATCAACTTGAGTAAACTGGAGTAAACAATGCAATACATGTTTAATTTAGAGTCAGTATAAAATGGTATTCTTACATTTGCATATAGCCATTATTTATACTCACGCTCTCATATCTTCTTGGCGAATGGCAAACAGAGGAACAAAAAAAATTCTTTTCAGTTGCCGCTTCCATACATACAGACAAAAAAAAAAAAAAATAAATAAAAAAAATAAAAGTCAATAAAATAACTAAATATGTTTCTGGAAGTGCCTCAATACTCTTAAAACAACTAGTCACAGGAAGGGGAAAAAACAGAAACAGGCAGAGAATTCCAGAGTTTACCAATGAAAGGGATGAAAGAATGAAGATATTGCTTGACTCCTGGACTATTGAAAGGGAACTTAAAGACTTCTATCACGTCCCCTCTTAACCTACGTCTCTCTAAAGAATGTAAATTTAATGACTTCAATCTCGCCTCGTAAGGAATACTCCTCATCCCCTGTATCCTTTTTGTTATTCTCCTCTGTACTGATTCTAATACACCTATATCTTTCCTGTAATGTGGAGACCAGAATTGCACAACATAGTCTAGATGAGGTCTGACCAGCGCCAAGAATATCATTAATATTACTTCCGGCCTTCTACTTTTAACACTCCTAAAAATTAATCCTAGTACCCTATTTATCCTGTTTCTAGCCTCTATGCATTGTTTTCCTAGACGGAGTTCACAGCTAACTGTAACTCCTAAATCTTTCTCGTACCCTGTAACTACCAGAGATTGTTCGTTTAATGTGTACCTACTGTGTGGGTTTCCTCTACCTACGCTAAGTACTTTACATTTATTGATATTAAATTGCATTTGCCATATGTCCGTCCATTCATTCATCCTAAATCTGCCTGCAAGGCGAAGGCACCCATTTCTGATCTAATTAATCTATCTTTGTGTCATCCGCAAATTTACTAACATCACTACTAATTCCACTAACCAAGGCATTGATATATATTAGAAATAACAATGTCCCTAATACTGATCCCTATGGCACCACACTGATTACATGACCTCACTCGGATTTCGAGCCGTTTATTACAACTCTTTCTCGCCTGTCGCTAAGCCATGACCCTATCCAGCCTAACACCTTCCCATCTATCCCGTGTGCCCTAACCTTTCTCAGGAGCCTTTCATGGGGTACCTTGTCAAATGCTTTACTAAAGTCCAGATACAAGATATCATAACTATCACTATTATCTACTGCCTCGTACTCTTTACTGTAAAAACTTAACAAGTTTGTCATGCAAGACTTCCCCTTCGTGAAGCCATGCTGTGATTAATTTATCAAGTTATGTTTGTCTAAATGTTCCCTAATGTTCCTCGCTCTTATTAACTCTAATATTTTACCTATAACTGAATTTAATCTGACAGATCTATAGTTAGATGCTAAAGTTTTATCTCCTTTCTTAAAGATGGGTACTACATTAGCCTGCTTCCACATTACTGGTACCTCACCTGACTCAAGTGATTTCCTAAAGACAGAGACTAACAGCTCACTAATAACCTCTTTGCATTCCTTAAGTACTCTGGGATATATTTCATCTGGTCCTGGTGTCTTGAACTTTTTTTAGCCTATCTATCTCCTGTTCCACTATCTCTCTACTTATGGAAATATGTCAGCTTCTCATTCTCATCTGCTCTAAACATCTGTTCACTATCTGGCATATCCTGCATGTTTTCCTGGGTGAAGACAGATGAAAAATACACATTCAGAATTTTACTAATCTCCTTCCCAGAACTAACCAGTTCCCCATCTGCTGCCTTTAATGGACCTATAGTATCCTTATTCTTCGTCCTCTATTCCTGATAAAATCCCTTGGGATCCGTCTTCACATGGCTGGCTACACTTAATTCATAATTGCCCTTAGCTTTCCTCGTTAACTTCATGACTGTTCTAACTAATTCATTATAATGTGACCTTAAAACTTCTTCACCTGCCCTGAATGTCTTATATATACTTCTCTTCCACCCTACATAATGTTTTAATCTAGCAGTCATCCATTTAGGATAATTTTTCTGTGATCTTATTGCCCTATACGGGATATATGCTAACTGACCTGTATGAACTTTATCTACGAAATATTTATACAATTCATCTACATTTACTTCACCTAATTCCCTCATCTCGGCCCCTACCATCCTCTCTACTCCCTCATCTACTCGCCTCGACCTCACCTCTCTCATTTCAGCATGACCTGACATTCCACCATACTCACACCCATATACCCCTCCCTCTCTCCTCCGCCCCTTCGGAACACATCTTACCTCCTCTTGTCCTACACCCTCACACCTCACCTCACCTCTCACATCTTGCCTTATCTCTCTCAACTCCGTCCCGGACCTGACCTCACCCTGCATCCGTTGCCAGTCAACTCCTTGGAGGTACCTTTTTAATTCCTCAAATTCTGCTCTCCTAAAGTCAAGTATTTTACTAGTGTTTTTGCTTCTAAGAGTTTCTTCCCATTTTAAATTGTACCTAATTTCCCTATGGTCACTGTTACCTAGCTGTCCTTCAACCTCTACCTACGTGACTGCTTCCTCCCTGTTAGTAAGAATTAAATCTAGAATATTATTCCCCCTTGTGGGATCTACGACTACCTGTTTTAAAAAATTATCCTGAATTACCTTAAAAAATTTTGCTTCCTTCTTACCCACCATCAGACTCCAGTCGATATTCCTAAAATTAAAATCTCCTACCACACATACCTGACTGTACCTGCCTGCTCTATTTATTTCCTGCCACAGTGAGGTGTTAATTTCCTTTGTACTGGTCGGTGATCTGTACACTACTCCCACTACTGTACATTGCTGTACTACTACTGCTTTCCTATCTGTTTTAGATCTACTGTTAATACAACACTGTAATGTGTCCCTAACGTATAACGCGACGCCTCCTCCTCTCCTGTTTTCCCTATCTTTATAGAACAATGTATAACCATCTATCTTGACCTCTGGATTAAATACTTTTCCTCACATATCTAACCAAGTTTCAGTTAAAGCAATGATATCAAATTTCTCTACACACACTATTCTTCTAAGCAAGTCTATTTTATTAAAAATACTGCTACATTTTGTGTGGTAAATACTTAAGCTATTTCTCACCTTCCCTGAGCTAGCTACCTTTCTAGATTTAACTAATTTCTCCTATGTTTACTCCTCACAACACCTTCTTCACACAACCCTTTCCCGTATATGAAGTGAGTTATGGCAAATAATTGGCGCATTTTGTGCGCTCGAGCTCGATCTGTAGTGATGAGGCGATAGTTGTGCGAGTTGCGAGGCAGAAACCTTCGCCCACATGCCGATAAATCGAAATATGCAAAATACAGCAAAAAAAGGTGAGTCTGACGAAGAAATTAAATAAAATAACAAAGATACGCCTTCAAAAGTTACCAAGAAGTGTTTCCGAAAATGAAATCGAAACTTTTCTATACGATGGACATCAAAAGGTGCTCCTGGCCAAATCATCGTTGTGCCCTCCAGGGCCAGGCGGGAGCGGTGGGGTGTACAGATGTGCGGTAACAAAAACTAGAGCCCCCTCGCTCCGTTACGGGAATGATCCCTCCAAAGATATTAAATACGTTACTAAATGATTAAGAAAATCATAAATTATCTTTCATTCGCTGACAAGGAAAATAAAAACGTGAGGAAAACTAATATTTTCAGAAATCTACAACGACGAGCCTCTAAAAAAAGGGAGACAAATAGTGTGGGCCGGCTCTAGTCATCAAGGCCCACGTCACCTTGACTTTTCAAGGCGACAATCAACACACACAGAGACAAATAAGAACACTTCACAGAACTATACAAGCTTTCCTCTCTTTGATTTTACTCGAATAAAGCTGCAACAAAGGTTATGACGCTAAAAAGTTACCTTAGGTTAGGTCACAAATATCATGGTGGTAACGCTTCCCGGGAAATCAGAGTTAAAAATAATATCAATACCAATTGAACAAAGAAAATATAAATATCTTTTCTCCATAGAAGGAGAGTTTTTTTTTTTTTATGTGGAAACCAAATTCACACTAAATGAAATGTGTTACAGTAATACTTTCCAAGGACACTTTATCATAACGTGCAAAATATTATTAATCTACATAACGGTAAAACACACTAAAGGATAAATAGTCATACAAACTAGAAGATCTGATATTTGTTACCTAAAAAAGACCTCAAGTGAGGTCGTACATACGTACATACAAAAAAAAAAAAAAAATATATATATATATATATATATATATATATATATATATATATATATATATATATATATATATATATATATATATATATATATATATATATATATATATATATATATATATATATATATATATATATATATATAAAACGAACGCAAAAATGACAGCTAATTGTTAGGTTTCAATTGAATCTCTAAGTAAATATTTATACCAAAAAGATGACACCATTATAGAAAACATATGATTTCGTATCCTTCTTTTCTCTATGCATACATTAAAATAAGCACACGAAGACTGGAATACAAAAATTATAGTTTTGAAAAAGATTCTCGGTTAATCCTCAAAGGACTTTTTTCCCTGTAAGATGTTGAAATGAACATTATAGACTAAATTTACATTCTGTCTTCTTTCACATATATACCCTAGGAAGGCAGAAACATGGGAGACAAAAACAACGCATTGGAAAAAGCTTTAAACTAATCCTTCAATGGATAACACTACTGACACGATACCATGGAAGCACATCCTTTCTTTCCTTCACAGATTCGTGGGAAGCTGACAGGAGAAAGGCAGGCAACAGGTTTCCGTTGAAATGAAAAAAAAAATTCCAAAATAGAGGGCACATGATGTAATGAAGCAGGTACTCACTTTCCTCCTGCATGTGTTGGGAGTGTTCACCGCGGCACCACCTGCCATCCTTTCCTGAAAATATCAAAACATCCACATAAAAAAGTGATGCAGCTTCACTATTCTAAAAAGAGCTAAAAATGAAGCATCATAAACAGAACCACCAGAAATCATTTACTGCATGAGTTAACAACATACACATGAACAAAAGAGGAAAGAATAAATACTGAACAAAAACACGAAATGTCATAAATAAAACGTGTCAAATTCCTCCAAGCAAGAACACATGGATACATGGAAAACAACACTGAAAACAGAACACACTTCAAACGCTGAGAATGTTAAATATGCACAACAGCTGCAACAAAATAAAACGAACAAACACCATTACATATATAACAAGATCAAATAAGAAAATAAAAAGAAGCAAAAATAATAAATGTAAAGCTTGCCAACATTCAGCGGTGTCTAGAATATGAAGGTGGTAGTTAAGTGAGACTGAAGAGGAGGAGCACAAGTCATGCTGCGATTGATGCATGAAGGCAATCAAGGGAGAGGGTCGCACAGAGGAGGCGGGACGCAAGGCGCCTTCAGGCCAGTCACTGCTGGTGTCCCTCGCCTCCCCTTCCTGCCTCGCTGCGAGGTCAAGGGGCCACTACCACCGCTGCCTCAACACTTACACTACCTTTGCGTCTCAACACTGAAATGCTTCAATGAATGGGAATGAACGGGAAAGTAATGGTCACTTAGAATTGCTTATAACAAGTACATGTTACTAAGTGTTTTAAATCAATCTGTCTGTCTGCGTCTGTCTGTTTATCTCTGCCTCACATGTTCACTATAATGCTCTGTAAGAATGAGCATCCCAATCTCTGTTGCTTTGTTGCAGCGCATCTATTTGTATTAATGTTGTGTGTGTGTGTGTATGTGTGTGTGTGTGTGTGTGTGTGTGTGTGTGTGTGTGTGTGTGTGTGTGTGTGCGTGTGTGTGTGTGTGTGTGTGTGTGTGTGTGTGTGTGTGTGTGTGTGTGTGTGTGTGTGTGTGTGTGTGTGTGTGTGTGTGTGTGTGTGTGTGTGTGTGTGTGTGTGGTGTAACATTACGAGTGGAACAATATTTACGAGTATGGGTCAGTAGGTCTGTCTTCTGGTATATTTAGTAGTTTTAGGAAATCAATGACAACTACGTATTGTGCACGAAAAATGGCATACCGTAAATACGAGGCCATGAGAGAAAAATATAGTTAGGTCACTATGTTTGCATTTTCTTCGCTTACAGTAATTGTTATCACGAAAGAATATACGAGTAACGGAAGAGGCATACGTTTATATTTTGCAAACATTATGCTGTATTAATATCCCACTGACTAATTCAGTTAGACTTTTGGTTAAGTACTCACTGCAGGGCACGATAAACTATTTATTAAAGTATTTTACAAAAAAATTGTGCAAATATATTCATTGGAATGAAATGTGGTGGTCTGTACATCTGGAGTTGGTAGGATGAGTCACATTGGTGGTCAAAGCCAAACTGGGAGACTGGGAAGGGTAGGGAGGTGCTGCACACTCACCTCCCATGCTCCCCAGAGTCAGTCAGTTTGGTGGTCTGTTGCCAGATTACAGTAAGATTTGTAGGTCAGTCAGGTTGGTTGTTTTTATGGTTGCCAGGGTCAGTAAGGCAGGTGGTAGGGAAGTGCTACGCACTCACCTAGCCAGGACAGGGTAGGATGTAGGGATGTATGGATCAGGGTCAGAGTGGGACACAGAGCAGGAGGTACTGTTGGTCTGTACATTTGGAGTTGTTCTTTGAAGTTGCCAGGATGAGTCAGGTCAAACTGGGAGACTGGGAAGTGTAGGGAGGTGCTGCACACTCACCTCCCATGCTCCCTAGGGCCAGTCAGTTAGGTGATTACATATCTGTAAGTCAGTCATCAGGTTGGTTGTTTTTGGAGTTGCCAGGGTCAGTCAGTCAGGGTCAGTCCAGGGAAGTGCTACGCACTCACCTTGCCGAGATCAGAAGGGTGGTGGTGGTGGTGGTCTGTACAGTTGGAGTTGCTCTTTGGAGTTGGTAGGATGAGTCAGATTGGTGGTCAAAGTCAAACTGGGAGACTGGGAAGGGTAGGGAGGTGCTGCACACTCACCTCCCGTGCTTCCCAGGTGGGTGGTGGTCTTTGGGGTTGTCAGGGTCAGTCAGTTGGTATTGTTGGGAGTAGTTGGGGATTGTTGGGTCAGTTGGGAGTAGGAGTTTTATTGTTTTTGTTTTATTTACTTATTTTTTCATCTTTTTTTATTACTTTTATTATTTTTTATACCTATATATATTTTATTCTTTTTGGTCTGGCAGTCCGTAGACTTGGGGAGAGAAGGGAAGTGCTGTGCACTCACCTCCCTTGCTCTCCCGAGGTCCGAGGTGGTAAGGAGGTTTTTATTTATTTTTATTTATTTATTTATTTATCTTTATTTATTTATTTATTTTATTTTATTTTATTTATTTTTTTTTTTTTTTGCGTGGTAGGTTAGGAGACAAGGGAAGTGCTATGCACTCACCTTAATTCTTTATCTATTTTTTTTTCTATCTTTTGCCTGGTAGGTTGGAAGAGAAGGGAAGTGCTATGCACTCACCTTTATATTTTTTATTCTGTTAGGTTAAGAGAAGTGCTATGGACTTACCTTTATTTATTTTATTTTTATTTTTTTTTGTTTTTTATTTTTTTTTTGTTTTTATTATTTTTTGCCTGGTAGTCCGTAGACTTGCCAGGGTTAGGTAGGGGAGAGAAGGGAAGCGCTGTGCACTCACCTCCCTTGCTCTCCCGGGGGCCGGTAAGGCGGTGCCTTCCTCCCCTGGGGAGGGGTAGGGAGGTGCTGCGCACTCACCTCCCCTCCTCCCCGTGGGCAGTTCCATCACACATGGTGATGGAGGGATGCTCTTTCAAGGTTTTTGTGAGTTCCGAGAGGGGGGTTCGAACCTACGCGCCCCTCACTTCCCTCACGCCAAACTCAAAGTGCATCACTCTACCCACTGGGCCACGAGGGCCCTTTTTCTTTTTTTTAAAGTTGGTCTATTTCCCCATCTTCCCCATCTTTTTTGTAAAGGTGCTCTATTTAACCACCTTATGTTCACGCCAGTATGTATTAAATAATTACGATGTGAATTATTTTCATGACGTTATATATTTATTGTATTTTGTATGGGATATGACACTGGGTTCCCAAGACTGTCACTACGCCATGAAACCCCAACGGTAAACAAGATATATTTGAACACATCATTTCCCTTCCTGTGTTCATGCAGCACCAAAAGTTCAATAAGAAAAACTGCTGCTCATTCTAATGTGAACGTTCATCCCACAGTGATAATTAGATAACTGTTGACTTGTGGGAGTATGTCGTGGAGTACAAATAGCAGTAGGTAAGATCAGAGAACTTTACAGAGGCAGGAATTCCTTGGTTATGGAGCAGCCTTCTGGAACCCTCCCCTGTGCTGCACCACCACCACCACCACCGACAACAACAACAATAACAACACACCATTACACCTGTCCATCCTGCAGCACATGCAAAAAAAAACATGCAGTAAAAAAACCCAAAGTTTATATTATTCCACTTTAGAATTTACCAAATATTACACGATGTGTACTGAGCACTGGGCTATAGCGGACTACTGGAGTGGCGATCTGTGTATACAAGTGCCGCGTACTTCGTCAGTCCTTCGCCTGGGCCAAAAAACGGAAACGAATTCAAAGAATTCAATTCCAGTGTGAGAATACCGACAGTGGAAGAGAGTTACTTGTAACGGTAATTGCTAGGCAACTAGGCCTAAGGCCATACAGCTCCCGACGCCTCATCTGAAACCTGACCCCAATCCAATGTACACTAACTGAGATTGGTGGGTTCAGGAGTGAATGCAAAAATACTAACAACACATTATGAAAACGTTCTTGGCACAAAGAAGTGGCCGTGTTCATGACGTGTACCATATACCTACGTCCCTACTTCATAACCATGGGGAAGGACTTTCGCTCTGCAGGCATTATGTTATTGTAGCAGCAATGTCATAACAAGCTAATCGTTATTATTCCACACACTTGACCTTTGCTGAATATCATTTAAGTATTTTTTTCCACATATAAAATTAATCAATGAGTGCACGCGGGCCACACTAAATCAACTGGCGCGCGGGCCTACAGTTCAATGACACTGCTCTAGACATTTTTCTTTCCCACTCGACATAAATATAAACAACCAGAACGATCGCTTTTGGGGGATGGAAAACGAGTTTACCAATGACTCATCATAACAAAATATACGGTACTACCATAGACAGCACCCTATCAACGTACTCCTGGCTTGTTCATGAACACAGGTAGCTGTTGATAGGAAGCCTTAAATTACATCAGCCGCTTGGGAAAAAAAAAAAAAAATAAAAAAATAAAACACGCCAGAGTTCAGCCGTGAACTCGTGCGTCATCAGCATCATCACCCAGTTGATTTGTCCAATTTTCCCTTATTGTTATTCAATAGCAATAAGAGAAAATGGGAAAAACTGCAAGGATAACCATGGTAACAGAAGGAAAACAAAGGAAAACATACGTGCACTCGACAACTTGAAAAAAAAAGTTTTGTCTTAGGTGGCGGTGAACAAACTTACCATATTAAATAAACTTGTTATGGCCAAATAGAGCATATATAAGCAACATATTAAAAAAAAAAAAATAATAATAATAATGTAATTCATGGCAAACTAGATATCCTTAGACCAAAAGCAAGAAAAAGCCAAAAATTGTGTTTTGGCCTAAAAAAGGCGAATCTGGCAGTCCTGATCTCCGACAACGTGACGTCATGCGCGGAAAATTGAAAAAAAAAAAAAGTGTAACAAAAGTGGGCTTGCTGGGTTCTCTATACTGTGCCTGGCGCTTTCAAGGGAGGCATCAGTCAATCAGGCTCCGGCTACCATGCGACTCCTATAAGAGTGCACTTCTCGTAAAGGAGCGCCGCACTCCTGCAGCAGTGACCCCTGGTACCTCAAATCCCTATGACAGTCACTGATTGGGTCCTTGAGTTTTCAATGCCCCTCACAGCTAATTGTTCATCATGTGATGAGAGAAGGAGGAGGAGGAGGAGGAGGAGGAGGAGGAGGAGGAGGAGGAGGAGGAGGAGGAGGAGGAGGAGGAGGAGGAGGAGGAGGAAGAGGAGGAGGAGGAGGAGAATAAAAACAAAGCCTAAAGAGCAAAAGTTCCTGAGGTCTTTACTGGGCTGTTTGGGTAACTACTCTACGCTAACTAGTGGAAGAGACAAACAGGATAGCACAGAAAGAGGAACCAAACGAATACAAAAGAAGTCCAAACAGTAACAGACCAAGAGGTCCTTGTAAGTCTGTTTGGGTAACTATTCTACTCTATTAGTGGTAGAGAAAGGATAGCACAGAAGAAGGGTCCTTCCATCCCCCACCCCCAATCCCTCCAGGCAAGGGTCACATGAAAAATGGTACCATGTTGTACAGAAAAAACAACATGGAGTGTGAGAGGAAACTAAAGAAAGACAGGAGGACTACTTCAACCATATACAATCTACATGCCAGCACGGACAGTATTGAGTGAACGTGTTCGTTATTCAGACATGAACAATGACAACCGGGAATTAGTGTCTACATACTTGTCAAGACAGGTTTTCAATGAGTGAACAGTGCCTGAGTTAACGACGCTTGATGGAACACAATTCAACATATTTATGACACGATTGAAGTAAAATGTTTGGCTTCATTTGTTTGAAATCGCTTACCTATTATTTACTATTGTTTCTTGTAATATTAGACATGTTGAATCTTAGGAAGAATTCCGGTCTGATATTTGTGAAAGCCTTAAAAGTTTAGTAAAGCAATATTAGATCCCCTCTTAGCCTGCGTTTGGAGAGGGAGAATAGATCTCGTTCTTTAAGGCGTTCCTTGTAGGGTTTATTGCGAAGCCTTCGAGTAATTTTCGTTACTCTATTTCGTATTGTTGTTTTTTTTATAATCTCTCAATATTCCTTATATAACAGGATGACAAAAACTTTACATTGTATTCAAGATGAGGACGTACAAGTGAGTTGTATAAGGTGAGATTTTTTTTTTTTCAGATTGGAAGGTGAAAACTATTAATTTATTGGCAATTTCAATGACTTCGTTGCATTGTTTGCTTGGTTCAAGATCTGTTGTCACTAAAGCTCCCAGATCTTTATCAGGATCCAAACTTTTGATGGAGGATTACTTTTTATAATTTTCCTGCCGATTGCTATTTCCAATATTTGATACGTGGCATTTATCAAAATTAAAGTTATAAGCCACGTTTCACACCATTCAATGAGAGTGTATGCATCATTTTGCAAAATTTGACGCTGGTTTGGTGTCAGTCTTGTTAGCAATTTTAGTGTCTGTGAATTTTGACAGTTTACTTCTGATTCCTTCGTCTATGTCATTCATATATATTATGAAGAGGATCTGCCCTAAGATTGAACATTGAGGAACGCCACTGCTTACATTAACCCAATTTGAAGAATCAGAGTTTCTGGTGACCCCGCACTACAATATATATTGTACTGTCAAAAAAAGAAGAAGAAAAAACGAAGAAATAAAACAAAACAATAAGGAAGAGGAAAGAAAAAAAAAGGTAGAATAAGTAAAAAGAAAGAAGAAACGGAGAAGATGAATGAAGTATGGAGAATAACAAACGATCATACTACACGGGAAAGGGAAGATAATTGGCACTTGATATCGAGGAAACCGAGGAAACACAAACAAGGACACAGGACCCAAGCACTCCACAACAGGAAGACGGCCATACAACCTGGGAAGGCAGCCTGGGTCAAGGAGGGATTAACGGTAATGATAGCAGGGGCAAGGCAGAGAAAGGATTTGAAAGGGAAAGTAGGCCAGGAGGCGTGAGGCACCAAGAAGGACAAGTCAGCCTACGCCCACTTAACGCTCCGCCTCCAAACTGCCCCTACCCTCTGACTGGCTTCTGTACCAAGCACCACGCCTGTGGGCGGATCACATGCATAGATGAGCAATGTGAATAGTAGATACGTAAAATGTTATGAAAATTACGATAGTTTTTTGAGAGAAACAGGCAGTCCCAAACGACTGTATATTATAGCGTGTAACAGTGGAATAATTCAGTAGTGGAGAGTTGCGGAGAGTAGCAGACACAGACCCAGAGGTTCCAGAGGGCCTGACCAGAGAGGGGTCGAGATGGACGGAATAACTTGAAAGTAAGTGCAGTTTGAAAGCGTAATGCAGTCTATAAATCAATGATCTTATTAAAGGAGGAGCAGGATGTTTAACTGATGTTTTATGTTTGTTATGACAGATGTGTATGATGTACGGAGATTTACTCAGTCATGGAATGTTTATAGTAAGTGATGTGTTGCAGATATCACGTGTGTTTTTGTAACTGAACATTAATGGCGCCGACTGAATATTTGTTGTGTTTGAGCATTTCATATTGTCTGTGTTTTGCACGATGACTGCGCTGATCAGTGAATATGTTCAAGAAATATAAGGTAACACTTAATAACTTTGAATGATTTGAAGATGAATGCGAGTGAGAAATTTTGAGTTGTAAGAAATGTAAATAGTAGTTATTAATCAAAATATGAAAATATTTGTGAGTTTTCCAG
>NC_087189.1:9693823-9703823 GCF_035594125.1 Scylla paramamosain | reverse complement strand
AAGGAGGAATAGGAGGAAGAATACAGCAACATTCTCGCATGCATAGTTGAAGTTGAAGTGTGGATGTCTGAAGCAGCAGCCTTGCCTGGCACTTTCACAATCAGTCCCCTGTTAGCGTACTTTCCTTTCATGAACCCCTGGAACTTTTTTCCCTCTCATCTCAAGGCGTCGCTAAACACAGCCCATCACAGGTCGAACTTAGCCTGGTGCCACAGAAAGTTTGACCAGTCGTAGTTTACATATATATGTTTCTTCCTCTGATGGCGGTGACGCTGCTGTTTCTTCCTCCGATAACAGTGGTGGTAATTCTTTTTCTTTGCTTCTTTTTCTTGTTTTCTTCCTCTGATGGCGGTAATACTGCTGCTGCTGCTTCTTCTTCCTCTGATGGCGTTGCTTCCTGTTCTTGTTCTTCTAACACATTTTGGTAGTCTGAATTGGTTGGTGATAGGGTATTCAGAGTGGGGATAGTAGGAGTACTGCACACTCACCTACCTTGCTCCCCAGTCATAATGCAAGTCAGGTTGGTGGAAGACTGGGAAGGGTAGGGAGGTGCTGCACACTCACCTCCCATGCTCCCCAGGTTACATTTGTAACATCAGTCAGGTTGGTTGTTTTTGGAGTTGCCGGGATCAGTCAGTCAGGCCCCGTCAGTCAAGGGTAGTGCTACGCACTCACCTTGCCAAGATCAGAGGGGTGGTGGTGGTGGTGTGTACATTTGGAGTTGGTAGGATGAGTCACATTGGTGGTCAAAGTCAAACTGGGAGACTGGGAAGTGTAGGGAGGTGCTGCACACTCATCTCCCGTGCTTCCCAGGGGCGGTCAGGATTGTGGGTCTTTGGAATTGCCAGGATGAGTCACGAGAAGTGCTACGCACTCACCTTGCCAGAATCAGTTGCCAGGGTGGGGAGTACTGGTGGTGGTCGGTACAATTAGAGTTCCTAGGATGAGTCAGATTGGGGATCAAAGTCAAACTAGAAGGCTGGGAAGGGTAGGGAGGTGCTGCACACTCACCTCCCGTGCTTCCCAGGTGGGGTGCTGGTCTTTGGAGTTGTCAGGGTCAGTCAGGTTGGTATTGTTTTATTTTTATTATTTATTGTTGATTGCCAGACTCAGTCATTTTATTGAGGGGGAAGCAGAAGTTTTGTTTTTACTTTTTACTTTTATTTATTTTTTTATTTTTCATTTATTTTGGGAAGGGTAGGGAAGGGTAGGGAGGTGCTGCACACTCACCTCCCATGCTCCCCAGGTTACATTTGTAACATTTGTTGTTTTTGAAGTTGCGGGGGTCAGTCAGTCAGGCCCACTCAGTCAAGGGAAGCACTAACCTTGCCAAGATCAGAGGGGTGGTTTGGAGTTGGTAGGATGAGTCACATTGGTGGTCAAAGCCAAACTGGGAGACTGGGAAGGGTAGGGAGGTGCTGCACACTCACCTCCCATGCTCCCCAGAGTCAGTCAGTTTGGTGGTCTGTTGCCAGATTACAGTAAGATTTGTAGGTCAGTCAGGTTGGTTGTTTTTATGGTTGCCAGGGTCAGTAAGGCAGGTGGTAGGGAAGTGCTACGCACTCACCTAGCCAGGACAGGGTAGGATGTAGGGATGTATGGATCAGGGTCAGAGTGGGACACAGAGTAGGAGGTACTGTTGGTCTGTACATTTGGAGTTGTTCTTTGAAGTTGCCAGGATGAGTCAGGTCAAACTGGGAGACTGGGAAGTGTAGGGAGATGCTGCACACTCACTTCCCATGCTCCCCAGGGCCAGTCAGTTAGGTGATTACATATCTGTAAGTCAGTCAGGTTGGTTGTTTTTGGAGTTGCCAGGGTCAGTCAGTCAGGGTCAGTCCAGGGAAGTGCTACGCACTCACCTTGCCGAGATCAGAAGGGTGGTGGTGGTGGTGGTCTGTACAGTTGGAGTTGCTCTTTGGAGTTGGTAGGATGAGTCAGATTGGTGGTCAAAGTCAAACTGGGAGACTGGGAAGGGTAGGGAGGTGCTGCACACTCACCTCCCGTGCTTCCCAGGTGGGTGGTGGTCTTTGGGGTTGTCAGGGTCAGTCAGTTGGTATTGTTTTATTTTTTATTATTTATTGTTGATTGCCAGACTCAGTCAATTTTATTGAGGGGGAAGTAGGAGTTTTATTGTTTTTGTTTTATTTACTTATTTTTTCATTTATCTTTTTTTTATTACTTTTATCATCTTTTATACCTATATATATTTTATTCTTTTTGGTCTGGCAGTCCGTAGACTTGGGGAGAGAAGGGAAGTGCTGTGCACTCACCTCCCTTGCTCTCCCGAGGTCCGAGGTGGTAAGGAGGTTTTTATTTATTTTTATTTATTTATTTATTTATCTTTATTTATTTATTTATTTTATTTTATTTATTTATTTATTTTTTTTTTTTTGCGTGGTAGGTTAGGAGACAAGGGAAGTGCTATGCACTCACCTTAATTCTTTATTTTTTCTTTTCTATCTTTTGCCGGAGACAAGGGAAGTGCTATGCACTCACCTTAATTCTTTATTTATTTATTTTTTCTATCTTCTGCCTGGTAGGTTGGAAGAGAAGGGAAGTGCTATGCACTCACCTTTATATTTTTTATTCTGTTAGGTGGAGAGAAGAGAAGTGCTATGCACTTATCTTTATTTATTTATTTTTTTATTTTTTTTTGTTTTTTTTTTATTTTTTTTTATTTTTATTATTTTTTGCCTGGTAGTCCGTAGACTTGCCAGGGTTAGGTAGGGGAGAGAAGGGAAGCGCTGTGCACTCACCTCCCTTGCTCTCCCGGGGGCCGGTAAGGCGGTGCCTTCCTCCCCTGGGGAGGGATAGGGAGGTGCTGCGCACTCACCTCCCCTCCTCCCCGTGGGCAGTTCCATCACACATGGTGATGGAGGGATGCTCTTTCAAGGTTTTTGTGAGTTCCGAGAGGGGGGTTCGAACCTACGCGCCCCTCACTTCCCTCACGCCAAACTCAAAGTGCATCACTCTACCCACTGGGCCACGAGGGCCCTTTTTCTTTTTTTTAAAGTTGGTCTATTTCCCCATCTTCCCCATCTTTTTTGTAAAGTTCCTCTATTTAACCACCTTATGTTCACGCCAGTACGTATTAAAGAATTATGATGTGAATTATTTTCATAACGTTATTTATTTATTGTATTTTGTATGGGATATGACCGCTGGCATCCCACACACACTGGGTTCCCAAGACTGTCACTACGCCATGAAACCCCAACGGTAAACAAGATATATTTGAACACATCATTTCCCTTCCTGTGTTCATGCAGCACCAAAAGTTCAATAAGAAAAACTGCTGCTCATTCTAATGTGAACGTTCATCCCACAGTGATAATTAGATAACTGTTGACTTGTGGGAGTATGTCGTGGAGTACAAATAGCAGTAGGTAAGATCAGAGAACTTTACAGAGGCAGGAATTCCTTGGTTATGGAGCAGCCTTCTGGAACCCTCCCCTGTGCTGCACCACCACCACCACCACCGACAACAACAACAATAACAACACACCATTACACCTGTCCATCCTGCAGCACGAGAATGACTCAGCCCAGAGAACCACGGATTGCTTTATTCGTAATTCACGTCCACTCTCAACATAGACATCAATCAAATTATGTCACTGAAAAAAGTTGGTGAAGCACTCACTTCTTCACACAGGCTTTACTACCTATCAGCAGGATGAAAGCTTCCGACTGGGAGGAAGGGCGGCGTCGGGAAGGATTAAGAGAGAGAGGGTAGGGGGGACCAGCGGAGGCTGGAAGTGTGGTTATGCTAAATAGGTATAAAAAAGAATACTGCATGAAAAAGAAGAAAGACCTGTGCCCCTCCCACCCCTGCTCCCCCCGTGAGGCGAAACGTAGTGAAGTGGTACTGTTGTTGTTGTTGTTGTTATTATTATTATTATTATTATTATTATTATTATTATTATTATTATATATTATTAATTATTATTATTGCTATTATTATTATCATTAAAATTATTATTATTACCGTCATCATCGTCATCGGCACCATCATTGTAGTGTAGCTGGTTTGTGTCCTTTTATTTCCGCGTCGTATCTTGTAAGCTGTAAGTTTTAATAGTTCAGTATTTGTAACGATGGAGACCTTGTTTTTTATTCTTTATGCTCTGCACGGTGTCACTGGCATTTACATCTATATTTCCTACTGTTTTTTTTTCTGTTACTTATGTACTGAATCTATTTGTTTTGTAGAATTTATTTATTACCATACAACTTGATTTTCCCTCAAGTTAACATTTATGTAGATTTACTTATTTGTGTTGTGTAGGATACTTTCTTGTTAAGTGTGTTGAGGTTTGTGTTTTTCTTCTTTTATGTTCACTAGGTAACGGTGCACACAGGAATTATAAATGTTACTAATAATGATAATACTGATTATGGATGACAAACTAAACTGATGAATAAACATCGAAAAATTCATTTTAATAAAGCACATTTTGCATAGTGCTTTATAAGAAGCGCTGCGCACATGGACTTTAGAGATGCGATGTACCTTAAACTTAAAATGAAGCCCTAAGGCAGAGTGAGTGGTGGGTGGAACTGAAGGCAGTACACTCAGGGTTCCCAGATTACTGAAGCAGAAAAAGGCCAAAGGCAACAAAAAAATAAGACAAAACGGCCAAACGCACTACAAAAAGACCCAAAAACAGGCAGTAAAAAAACCCAAAGTTTATATTATTCCACTTCAGAATTTACCAAATATTACACGATGTGTACTGAGCACTGGGCTATAGCGGACTACTGGAGTGGCGATCTGTGTATACAAGTGCCACGTACTTCGTCAGTCCTTCGCCTGGGCCAAAAAACGGAAACGAATTCAGAGAATTCAATTCCAGTGTGAGAATACCGACAGTGGAAGAGAGTTACTTGTAACGGTATGTGCTAGGCAACTAGGCCTAAGGCCATACAGCTCCCGACGCCTCATCTGAAACCTGACCCCAATGCAATGTACACTAACTGAGATTGGTGGGTTCAGGAGTGAATGCAAAAATACTAACAACACATTATGAAAACGTTCTTGGCACAAAGAAGTGGCCGTGTTCATGACGTGTACCATATACCTACGTCCCTACTTCATAACCATGGGGAAGGACTTTCGCTCTGCAGGCATTATGCTATTGTAGCAGCAATGTCATAACAAGCTAATCGTTATTATTCCACACACTTGACCTTTGCTGAATATCATTTAAGTATTTTTTTCCTCATATAAAATTAATCAATGAGTGCACGCTGGCCACACTAAATGAACTGGCGCGCGGGCCTACAGTTCAATCACACTGCTCTACACATTTTTCTTTCCCACTCGACATAAATATAAACAACCAGAACGATCGCTTTTGGGAGATGGAAAACGAGTTTACCAATGACTCATCATAACAAAATATACGGTACTACCATAGACAGCACCCTATCAACGTACTCCTGGCTTGTTCATGAACACAGGTAGCTGTTGATAGGAAGCCTTAAATTACATCAGCCGCTTGAAAAAAAAAAAAAAAAAACACGCCAGAGTTCAGCCGTGGACTCGCGCGTCATCAGCATCATCACCCAGTTGATTTGTCCAATTTTCCCTTATTGTTATTTAATAGCAATAAGAGAAAATGGGAAAAACTGTAAGGATAACCATGGTAACAAAAGGAAAATAAAGGAAAACATACGTGCACTCGACAACTTGAAAAAAAAAAGTTTTGTCTTAGGTGGCGGTGAACAAACTTATCATATTAAATAAACTTGTTATGGCCAAATGGAGCATATATAAGCAACATATTAAAAAAAATAATAATAATTATAATAATGTAATTCATGGCAAACTAGATATCCTTAGACCAAATGCATGAAAAAAGCCAAAAATTATGTTTTGGCCTAAAAAAGGCGAATCTGGCTGTCCTGATCTCCGACAACGTGACGTCATGCGCGGAAAATTGAAAAAAAAAAAAAAGTGTAACAAAAGTGGGCTTGCTGGGTTCTCTATACTGTGCCTGGCGCTTTCAAGAGAGGCATCAGTCAATCAGGCTCCGGCTACCATGCGACTCCTATAAGAGTGCACTTCTCGTAAAGGAGCGCCGCACTCCTGCAGCAGTGACCCCTGGTACCTCAAATCCCTATGACAGTCACTGATTGGGTCCTTGAGTTTTCAATGCCCCTCACAGCTAATTGTTCATCATGTGATGAGAGAAGGAGGAGGAGGAGGAGGAGGAGGAGGAGGAGGAGGAGGAGGAGGAGGAGGAGGAGGAGGAGGAGGAGGAGGAGGAGGAGGAGGAGGAGGAGGAGAAGAATAAAAACAAAGCCCAAACAGCAAAAGTTCCTGAGGTCTTTACTGGGCTGTTTGGGTAACTACTCTACGCTAACTAGTGGAAGAGACAAACAGGATAGCACAGAAAGAGGAACCAAACGAATACAAAAGAAGTCCAAACAGTAACAGACCAAGAGGTCCTTGTAAGTCTGTTTGGGTAACTATTCTACTCTATTAGTGGTAGAGAAAGGATAGCACAGAAGAAGGGTCCTTCCATCCCCCACCCCCAATCCCTCCAGGCAAGGGTCACATGAAAAATGGTACCATGTTGTACAGAAAAAACAACATGGAGTGTGAGAGGAAACTAAAGAAAGACAGGAGGACTACTTCGACCACATACAATCTACATGCCAGCACGGACAGTACGGAGTGAACGTGTTCGTTATTCAGACATGAACAATGACAACCGGGAATTAGTGTCTACATACTTGTCAAGACAGGTTTTCAATGACTGAACAGTGCCTGAGTTAACGACGCTTGATGGAACACAATTCAACATATTTATGACACGATTGAAGTAAAATGTTTGGCTTCATTTGTTTGAAATCGCTTACCTATTATTTGCTATTGTTTCTTGTAATATTAGACATGTTGAATCTTAGGAAGAATTCCGGTCTGATATTTGTGAAAGCCTTAAAAGTTTAGTAAAGCAATATCAGATCCCCTCTTAGCCTGCGTTTGGAGAGGGAGAATAGATCTCGTTCTTTAAGGCGTTCCTTGTAGGGTTTATTGCGAAGCCTTCGAGTAATTTTCGTTACTCTATTTCGTATTGTTTTTTTTTTTTATAATCTCTCAATATTCCTTTTATAACAGGATGACAAAAACTTTACATTGTATTCAAAATGAGGACGTACAAGTGAGTTGTACAAGGTGAGATTTTTTTTTTCAGATTGGAAGGTGGGTGGAATAATTCAGTAGCGGAGAGTTGCGGAGAGTAGCAGACCCAGAGGTTCCACAGGGTCTGACCAGAGAGGGGTCGAGATGGACGGAATAACTTGAAAGTAAGTGCAGTTTGAAAGCGTAATGCAGTCTATAAATCAATGATCTTATTAAAGGAGGAGCAGGATGTTTAACTGATGTTTTATGTTTGTTATGACAGGTGTGTATGATGTACGAAGATTTACTCAGTCATGGAATGTTTATAGTAAGTGATGTGTTGCAGATATCACGTGTGTTTTTGTAACTGAACATTAATGGCGCCGACTGAATATTTGTTGTGTTTGAGCATTTCATATTGTCTGTGTTTTGCACGATGACTGCGCTGATCAGTGAATATGTTCAAGAAATATAAGGTAACACTTAATAACTTTGAATGATTTGAAGATGAATGCGAGTAAGAAATTTTGAGTTGTAAGAAATGTAAACAGTAGTTATTAATCAAAATATGAAAATGTTTGTGAGTTTTCCAGTAGCCTTTATAAACCAATTCTTTGCAACATCTCGGACCACGACACGTTAATCACTACTCGCTGTTTGCGGTCTGTCAACCAATCCTCTATCCTCGCAGCGAGGTCACCTGATATGCCGTGAGCTTTTACTTCATGTAGGAGGCGCTTATGAGGAACTTTATCAAATGCTTTTTGAAAATCAAAATAAACTATATCTACTGGCCTGGTATTATCACACATATTATGTAAGTCGTGAAAAAAGTCCAGTAAATTCGTTAAACATGAACGTTTACTACTAAATCCATGTTGAGCGTCCTTTATGATACGGTTACTTTCCAGGAATTCTACTGTTCTATCCCGTACCATTGATTCCACAAGTTTATCCACTACAAGTAACGGTGTCACACAATTAATAATAATGTGTATTGTATTTATAATGCTTCGCCTAGTTAGCAATACATGTACATGTACATGTATGTACACATACATAATGTAGATAAAGTATTGTATGATGTAGTGTAGATAATGAGTGTTGGTGGATAAAGGTTGGGCGGACATGATCACGCCACCCCACGTCACACACAGGAGGATGGAAGGAGGACGAGGAGGAGAAGGAGAAAGAGAAAGAGAAAGAGAAAGAGCAAGAGCAAGGGCAAGACTAGGAGGTGTAGGTCGTGGTGGTGGTGGTGGTGGTGGTGGTGGAAGAATATACAAAGGAATATACAAAGGAGACGAAACAGCAACAGACCCTGTGGTTCTTACTTGGTTGTTTGGTTAACAATTCTACGCTATTAGTGGGAGAGACAGGATACCACAGAAGAACTCTCTTCCCCATCCCTCCTGCAGAACTTGGCAGGAAAAGGGAAATTATAACATTTGTATAGAAAAAAAAAAACATGTAATTTGAGAGGAAAGTAAGAAAGAGATGATGTCTGCTTCTATCACATCTAGTCTACATACGGTCCTATTTTTATTAGTGATATCTGATGAGGCGTTTCCTCTTCCTTAAACATGCCTGCGTGGGATACATGTTTACTAGATGACTATTGTGATGGGTTAGTTGCCCAGCAAGGACTCGATTCCTTATACCATTATTGTGGCGGCGTCAGCAGTAAGTCGCCGAGGAACCTGGCCATCACCAAGGTCTCTTTAATGTGATTCATTTTCTTTGTTGTGAATTAGTTGTTTTTCTTCCTCGGTGAAATATACCCTCACCAGATGACAGATGTAATCGCACCGAAAGACTAAATATCCGCGGTAAGATTTTTATGAGGAGGTGAACAGTGACAACCGGGGATTTGACATCAGATATTTATCAAGGCGATTTTTAAATGTCGCTATCGTATTCGAGCTGACTGCGTTTGAGGACAATTCTTTCCATATATATATATATATATATATATATATATATATATATATATATATATATATATATATATATATATATATATATATATATACACACACACACACACACACACACACACACACACACACACACACACACACACACACACACACACACACACACACACACACACACATACACACACACACACACACACACACATTATGCTTCGAGCACACGTATAAAATAAAGTTAGGCCTTTCAAGTTTTTCACATGCTTTTTAGCTGGTCCGATACGCGATTCGCTTAGTGAAAATCCTCCATACTACATACTAATTTATAAAATATAATATAAAGTATAAATTAGAATGTTCAACTTCATTAGCTTAAGCAGAAGCAGCAGAATTATTATTATTATTATTATTATTATTATTATTATTATTATTATTATTATTATTATTATCATTATTATTATTATTATTATTATTAGTAGTAGTAGTAGTAGTAGTAGTAGTAGTAGTAGTAGTAGTAGTAGTAGTAGTAGTAGTAGTAGTAGTAGAAGTAGTAGTAAAAAAGAAGAAGAACAAGAACAAAGTGATGAACAAGAACAACTACTACTGATGGTTCTACTACTACTACTACTACTACTACTACTACTACTACTATGTATTTTTTTGTGTAGCAAGATATAATAGTAATAAAAACAACAGCGTCACCAACAACCACAGCGATAACAAAGGTTATGCAAATGGAAGCTTGCATGACCAATGGCTTCATTCTTCTTCCCAGCTTTTCCCTATTCGGGGTCGCCGTTGTGAATGAGCCTTCTCCACGTATTTCTATTGTTTGCCATCTCTGGATTTATATTCTTTGGCTTCATTAATTATTATTATTATTATTATTATTATTATTATTATTATTATTATTATTATTTTTATTATTGTTGTTGTT